>NW_026698347.1:300000-381391 GCF_030435755.1 Ochotona princeps
ATTTGGCTCACTAACTTCACACACCATCAGGCTTCCAAGCAGCTCTCAAGGAAACACAGCTTTCACACTGTAGGTTTAATGCCCTTTGAGTGCCTAGGACTGAAATGAACCTTGGTGAGCTTCCCACACAAACCAATACTCCACATGCGGGTTTCACATGCCACCAACTCCTCATTCACAGACAACTTCCTAGCTAAAGCCGTTTTCAGATAGCCCTCAATACAAAGGCTCTAGGCGCAAATATTGGTGTGAGAGCAAATTCAATCAAGGAAACACTGCATGTTGGTGAAGCACATATTGAAGAAGAATCAGCCGAGTGGTTCTTGTGGGAGAACAACTCCATTTGGCTCACTAACTTCACACACCATCAGGCTTCCAAGCAGCTCTCAAGGAAACTCAGCTTTCACACTCTAGGCTTAATGCATTTCAGTGCCTAGGACTGAAATGAAGCTTGGTGAGCTTCCCACACAAACCAATGCTCCACATGCGGGTTTCACATGCCACGAACTCCACATTCACAGACAACTTCAGCGCCAAAGCCTTTTTCAGATAGGCCTCAATATAAGGGCCCTAAGCCAAATATTGGTGTGAGAGCTAATTCAATCAAGGAAACACTGCATGTTGGTGAAGCGCATATTGAAGAAGAATCAGCCGAGTGGTTCTTGTGGGAGAACAACTCCATTTGGCTCACTAACTTCACACACCACCAGGCTTCCAAGCAGCTCTCAAGGAAACTAAACTTTCACACTCTAGGCTTAATGCCCTTTGAGTGCATTATGTAGGAATGAACCTGTTAGAACATCCCACACAAACCAATGCTCCACATGCGGGTTTCACATGCCACCAACTCCACATTCACACACAACTTCAGCGCCAAAGTCGTTTTCAGATAGGCCTCAATAGAAGGGCTCTAAGCGCAAATATTGGTATGAGAGCTAATTCAATCAAGGAAACACTGCATGTTGGTGAAGCGCATATTGAAGAAGAATCAGCCGAGTGGTTCTTGTGGGAGAACAACTCCAGTTGGCTCACTAACTTCACACACCATCAGGCTTCCAAGCAGCTCTCAAGATAACTCAGCTTTCACACTCTAAGCTTAATGCCGTTTGAGTGCCTAGGACTGAAATGAAGCTTGGTGAGCTTCCCACAAAAACCAATGCTCCACATGCGGGTTTCACATGCCACCAACTCCACATTCACAGACAACTTCAGCGCCAAAGCCGTTTTCAGATAGCCCTCAATACAAAGGCTCTAGGCGCAAATATTGGTGTGAGGGCTAATTCAATGAAGGAAACACTGCATGTTGGTGAAGCGCATATTGAAGAAGAATCAGACGAGTGGTTCTTGTGGGAGAACAACTCCATTTGGCTCACTAACTTCACACACCATCAGGCTTCCAAGCAGCTCTCAAGGAAACTCAGCTTTCACACTCTAGGTTTAATGCCCTTTGAGTACCTAGGATTGAAATGCAGCTTGGTGAGCTTCCCACACAAACAAATGCTCCACATGCGGGTTTCACATGCCACCAACTCCACATTCACAGACAACTTCAGCGCCAAAGCCGTTTTCAGATAGCCCTCAATAGAAGGGCTCTAAGCGCAAATATTGGTGTGAGAGCTAATTCAATCAAGGAAACACTGCATGTTGGTGAAGCGCATATTGAAGAAGAATCAGCCGAGTGGTTCTTGTGGGAGAACAACTCCATTTGGCTCACTAACTTCACACACCACCAATCTTCCAAGCAGCTCTCAAGGAAACTCAGTTTTCACACTCTAGCCTTAATGCCCTTTGAGTAATAGGACTGAAATGAACCTGGTAGAACATCCCACACAAACCAATGCTCCACATGCGGGTTTCACATGCCACCAACTCCACATTCACACACAACTTCCTAGCCAAAGCCGTTTCAGGTAGCCCTCAATACAAAGACTCTAGGCGCAAATATTGGTGTGAGAGCTAATTCAATCAAGGAAACACTGCATGTTGGTGAAGCGCATATTGAAGAAGAATCAGCCGAGTGGTTCTTGTGGGAGAACAACTCCATTTGGCTCACTAACTTCACACACCATCAGGCTTCCAAGCAGCTCTCAAGGAAACTCAGCTTTCACACTCTAGGCTTAATGCCCTTTGAGTGCCTAGGACTGAAATGAACCTTGGTGAGCTTCCCACACAAACCAATGCTCCACATGCGGGTTTCACATGCCACCAACTCCACATTCACAGACAACTTTCTAGCCAAAGCCGTTTTCAGATAGCCCTCAATACAAAGGCTCTAAGCGCAAATATTGGTGTGAGAGCTAATTCAATCAAGGAAACACTGCATGTTGGTGAAGCGCATATTGAAGAAGAATCAGCCGAGTGGTTCTTGTGAGAGAACAACTCCATTTGGCTCACTAACGTCACACACCATCAGGATTCTAAGCAGCTCTCAAGGAAACTCAGTTTTCACACTCTAGGCTTAATGCTCTATGAGTGCCTAGGACTGAAATGAAGCTTGGTGAGCTTCCCACACAAACCAATGCTCCACGTGCGGGTTTCACATGCCACCAACTCCACATTCACAGACAACTTCAGCGCCAAAGCCTTTTTCAGATAGGCCTCAATATAAGGGCTCTAAGCCAAATATTGGTGTGAGAGCTAATTCAATCAAGGAAACACTGCATGTTGGTGAAGCGCATATTGAAGAAGAATCAGCCGAGTGGTTCTTGTGGGAGAACAACTCCATTTGGCTCACTAACTTCACACACCATCAGGCTTCCAAGCAGCTCTCAAGGAAACTCAGCTTTCACTCTCTAGGCTTAATGCTCTTTGAGTGCATTATGTAGGAATGAACCTGGTAGAACATCCCACACAAACCAATGCTCCACATGCGGGTTTCACATGCCACCAACTCCACATTCACAGACAACGTCCTAGCCAAAGCCGTTTTCAGATAGCCCTCAATACAAAGGCTCTAGGCCCAAATATTGGTGTGAGAGCTAATTCAATCAAGGAAACACTGCATGTTGGTGAAGCGCATATTGAAGAAGAATCAGCCGAGTGGTTCTTGTGGGAGAACAACTCCATTTGGCTCACAAACTTCACACACCATCAGGCTTCCAAGCAGCTCTCAAGGAAACTCAATTTTCACACTCTAGGCTTAATGCATTTCAGTGCCTAGGACTGAAATGAAGCTTGGTGAGCTTCCCACACAAACCAATGCTCCACATGCGGGTTTCACATGCCACCAACTCCACATTCACAGACAACTTCAGCGCCAAAGCCGTTTTCAGATAGGCCTCAATAGAAGGGCTCTAAGCGCAAATATTGGTGTGAGAGCTAATTCAATCAAGGAAACACTGCATGTTGGTGAAGCGCATATTGAAGAAGAATCAGCCGAGTGGTTGTTGTGGGAGAACAACTCCATTGGGCTCACTAACTTCACACACCATCAGGCTTCCATGCAGCTCTCAAGGAAACTCAGTTTTCACACTCTAGGCTTAATGCCCTTTGAGTGCCTAGGACTGAAATGAAGCTTGGTGAGCTTCCCACACAAACCAATGCTCCACATGCGGGTTTCACATGCCACCAACTCCACATTCATAGACAACTTCAGCGCCAAGGCGTTTTCAGATAGCACTCAATACAAAGGCTCTAGGCGCAAATATTGGTGTGAGGGCTAATTCAATCAAGGAAACACTGCATGTTGGTGAAGCGCATATTGCGGAAGAATCAGCCGAGTGGTTCTTGTGGGAGAACAACTCCATTTGGCTCACTAACTTCACACACCATCAGGCTTCCAAGCAGCTCTCAAGGAAACTCAGCTTTCACACTCTAGGCTTAATTCCCTTTGAGTGCCTAGGACTGAAATGAAGCTTGGTGAGCTTCCCACACAAACCAATGCTCCACATGCGGGTTTCACCTGCCACCAACTCCACATTCACAGACAACTTCCTAGCCAAAGCCGTTTTCAGATAGCCCTCAATACAAAGGCTCTAGGCGCAAATATTGGTGTGAGAGCTAATTCAATCAAGGAAACACTGCATGTTGGTGAAGCGCATATTGAAGAAGAATCAGCCGAGTGGTTCTTGTGGGAGAACAACTCCATTTGGCTCACTAACTTCACACACCATCAGGCTTCCAAGCAGCTCTCAAGGAAACTCAGCTTTCACACTCTAGGCTTAATGCCCTTTGAGTACATTATCTAGGAACGAACCTGGTAGAGCATCCCACACAAACCAATGCTCCACATGCGGGTTTCACATGCCACCAACTCCACATTCACAGACAACTTCAGCGCCAAATCCGTTTACAGATAGGCCTCAATAGAAGGGCTCTAAGCGCAAATATTGGTGTGAGAGCTAATTCAATCAAGGAAACACTGCATGTTGGTGAAGCGCATATTGAAGAAGAATCAGCCGAGTGGTTCTTGTGGGAGAACAACTTCATTTGGCTCACTAACTTCACACACCATCAGGCTTCCATGCAGCTCTCAAGGAAACTCAGTTTTCACACTCTAGGCTTAATGCCCTTTGAGTGCCTAGGACTGAAATGAAGCTTGGTGAGCTTCCCACACAAACCAATGCTCCACATGCGGGTTTCACATGCCACCAACTCCACATTCACAGAACACTTCAGCACCAAAGCCGTTTTCAGATAGGCCTCAATAGAAGGGCTCTAAGCGCAAATATTGGTGTGAGAGCTAATTCAATCAAGGAAACACTGCATGTTGGTGAAGCGCATATTGAAGAAGAATCAGCCGAGTGGTTCTTGTGGGAGAACAACTCCAGTTGGCTCACTAACTTCACACACCATCAGGCTTCCAAGCAGCTCTCAAGATAACTCAGCTTTCACACTCTAAGCTTAATGTCGTTTGAGTGCCTAGGACTGAAATGAAGCTTGGTGAGCTTCCCACAAAAACCAATGCTCCACATGCGGGTTTCACATGCCACCAACTCCACATTCACAGACAACTTCAGCGCCAAGGCGTTTTCAGATAGCACTCAATACAAAGGCTCTAGGCGCAAATATTGGTGTGAGGGCTAATTCAATCAAGGAAACACTGCATGTGTGTAAGCGCATATTGAGGAAGAATCAGCCGAGTGGTTCTTGTGGGAGAACAACTCCATTTGGCTCATTAACTTCACACACCATCAGGCTTCCAAGCAGCTCTCAAGGAAACTCAGCTTTCACACTCTAGGCTTAATGCCCTTTGAGTGCCTAGGACTGAAATGAAGCTTGGTTTTCTTCCCACACAAACCAATGCTCCACATGCGGGTTTCACATGCCACCAACTCCACATTCACAGACAACTTCAGCGCCAAAGCCGTTTTCAGATAGCCCTCAATACAAGGGCTCTAAGCGCAAATATTGGTGTGAGAGCTAATTCAATCAAGGAAACACTGCATGTTGGTGAAGCGCATATTGAAGAAGAATCAGCCGAGTGGTTCTTGTGGGAGAACAACTCCATTTGGCTCACTAACTTCACACACCATCAGGCTTCCAAGCAGCTCTCAAGGAAACTCAGCTTTCACACTCTAGGCTTAATGCCCTTTGAGAACATTATCTAGGAACGAACCTGGTAGAGCATCCCACACAAACCAATGCTCCACATGCGGGTTTCACATGCCACCAACTCCACATTCACACACAACTTCAGCGCCAAAGCCGTTTTCAGATAGCCCTCAATAGAAGGGCTCTAAGCGCAAATATTGGTGTGAGAGCTAATTCAATCAAGGAAACACAGCATGTTACTGAAGCGCATATTGAAGAAGAATCAGCCGAGTGGTTCTTGTGGGAGAACAACTCCATTTGGCTCACTAACTTCACACACCATCAGGCTTCCAAGCAGCTCTCAAGGAAACTCAGTTTTCACACTCTAGGCTTAATGCCCTTTGAGTGCCTAGGACTGGAATGAACCTGGTAGAACATCCCACACAAACCAATTCTCCACATGCGGGTTTCACATGCCACCAACTCCACATTCACAGACAACTTCAGCGCCAAAGCCGTTTTCAGATAGCCCTCAATACAAAGGCTCTAGGCCCAAATATTGGTGTGAGAGCTAATTCAATCAAGGAAACACTGCATGTTGGTGAAGCGCATTTTGAAGAAGAATCAGCCGAGTGGTTCTTGTGGGAGAACAACTCCATTTGGCTCACTAACTTCACACACCATCAGGCTTCCAAGCAGCTCTCAAGATTACTCAGCTTTCACACTCTAAGCTTAATGCCGTTTGAGTGCCTAGGACTGAAATGAAGCTTGGTGAGCTTCCCACAAAAACCAATGCTCCACATGCGGGTTTCACATGCCACCAACTCCACATTCACAGACAACTTCCTAGCCAAAGCCGTTTTCAGATAGCCCTCAATACAAAGGCTCTAGGCGCAAATATTGGTGTGAGGGCTAATTCAATCAAGGAAACACTGCATGTTGGTGAAGCGCATATTGAAGAAGAATCAGCCGAGTGGTTCTTGTGGGAGAACAACTCCATTTGGCTCACTAACTTCACACATCATCAGGCTTCCAAGCAGCTCTCAAGGAAACTCAGCTTTCACACTCTAGGCTTAATGTCCTTTGAGTGCCTAGGACTGAAATGAAGCTTGGTGAGCTTCCCACACAAACCAATGCTCCACATGCGGGTTTCACATGCCACCAACTCCACATTCACACACAACTTTCTAGCCAAAGCCGTTTTCAGATAGCCCTCAATACAAAGGCTGTAAGCGCAAATATTGGTGTGAGAGCTAATTCAATCAAGGAAACACTGCATGTTGGTGAAGCGCATATTGAAGAAGAATCAGCCGAGTGGTTCTTGTGAGAGAACAACTCCATTTGGCTCACTAACGTCACACGCCATCAGGCTTCCAAGCAGCTCTCAAGGAAACTCAGTTTTCACACTCTAGGATTAATGCCCTTAGAGTGCCTAGGACTGAAATGAAGCTTGGTGAGCTTACCACACAAACCAATGCTCCACATGCGGGTTTCACATGCCACCAACTCCACATTCACAGACAACTTCAGCGCCAAAGCCTTTTTAAGATAGGCCTCAATATAAGGGCTCTAAGCCAAATATTGGTGTGAGAGCTAATTCAATCAAGGAAACACTGCATGTTGGTGAAGCGCATATTGAAGAAGAATCAGCCGAGTGGTTCTTGTGGGAGAACAACTCCAGTTGGCTCACTAACTTCACACACCACCAGGCTTCCAAGCAGCTCTCAAGGAAACTCAGCTTTCACACTCTAGGCTTAATGCTCTTTGAGTGCATTATGTAGGAATGAACCTGGTAGAACATCCCACACAAACCAATGCTCCACATGCGGGTTTCACATGCCACCAACTCCACATTCACAGACAACTTCAGCGCCAAAGCCGTTTTCAGATAGCCCTCAATACAAAGGCTCTAGGCGCAAATATTGGTGTGAGAGCTAATTCAATCAAGGAAACACTGCATGTTGGTGAAGCGCATATTGAAGAAGAATCAGCCGAGTGGTTCTTGTGGGAGAACAACTCCATTTGGCTCACTAACTTCACACACCATCAGGCTTCCAAGCAGCTCTCAAGGAAACTCAGTTTTCACACTCTAGGCTTAATGCCCTTGAGTGCCTAGGACTGAAATGAAGCTTGGTGAGCTTCCCACACAAACCAATGCTCCACATGCGGGTTTCACATGCCACCAACTCCACATTCACAGACAACTTCAGTGCCAAAGCCGTTTTCAGATAGGCCTCAATAGAAGGGCTCTAAGCCAAATATTGGTGTGAGAGCTAATTCAATCAAGGAAACACTGCATGTTGGTGAAGCGCATATTGAAGAAGAATCAGCCGAGTGGTTCTTGTGGGAGAACAACTCCATTTGGCTCACTAACTTCACACACCACCAGGCTTCCAAGCAGCTCTCAAGGAAACTCAGTTTTCACACTCTAGGCTTAATGCTCTTTGAGTGCATTATGTAGGAATGAACCTGGTAGAACATCCCACACAAACCAATGCTCCACATGCGGGTTTCACATGCCACCAACTCCACATTCACAGACAACTTCAGCGCCAAAGCCGTTTTCAGATAGCCCTCAATACAAAGGCTCTAGGCGCAAATATTGGTGTGAGAGCTAATTCAATCAAGGAAACACTGCATGTTGGTGAAGCGCATATTGAAGAAGAATCAGCCGAGTGGTTCTTGTGGGAGAACAACTCCATTTGGCTCACTAACTTCACACACCATCAGGCTTCCAAGCAGCTCTCAAGGAAACTCAGTTTTCACACTCTAGGCTTAATGCATTTCAGTGCCTAGGACCGAAATGAAGCTTGGTGAGCTTCCCACAAAAACCAATGCTCCACATGCGGGTTTCACATGCCACCAACTCCACATTCACAGACAACTTCAGCGCCAAAGCCGTTTTCAGATAGGCCTCAATAGAAGGGCTCTAAGCGCAAATATTGGTGTGAGAGCTAATTCAATCAAGGAAACACTGCATGTTGGTGAAGCGCATATTGAAGAAGAATCAGCCGAGTGGTTCTTGTGGGAGAACAACTCCATTTGGCTCACTAACTTCACACACCATCAGGCTTCCAAGCAGCTCTCAAGGAAACTCAGTTTTCACACTCTAGGCTTAATGCCCTTTGAGTGCCTAGGACTGAAATGAAGCTTGGTGAGCTTCCCACACAAACCAATGCTCCACATGCGGGTTTCACATGCCACCAACTCCACATTCACAGAACACTTCAGCGCCAAAGCCGTTTTCAGATAGGCCTCAATAGAAGGGCTCTAAGCGCAAATATTGGTGTGAGAGCTAATTCAATCAAGGAAACACTGCATGTTGGTGAAGCGCATATTGAAGAAGAATCAGCCGAGTGGTTCTTGTGGGAGAACAACTCCATTTGGCTCACTAACTTCACACACCATCAGGCTTCCAAGCAGCTCTCAAGGAAACTCAGCTTTCACACTGTAGGCTTAATGCCCTTTGAGTGCCTAGGACTGAAATGAAGCTTGGTGAGCTACCCACACAATCCAATACTCCACATGTGGGTTTCACATGCCACCAACTCCACATTCACAGACAACTTCCTAGCTAAAGCCGTTTTCAGATAGCCCTCAATACAAAGGCTCTAGGCGCAAATATTGGTGTAAGAGCTAATTCAATCAAGGAAACACTGCATGTTGGTGAAGCACATATTGAAGAAGAATCAGCCGAGTGGTTCTTGTGGGAGAACAACTCCATTTGGCTCACTAACTTCACACACCATCAGGCTTCCAAGCAGCTCTCAAGGAAACTCAGCTTTCACACTCTAAGCTTAATGCCCTTTGAGTGACTAGGACGGAAATGAACCTTGGTGAGCTTAACACACAAACCAATGCTACAAATGCGGGTTTCACATGCCACCAACTCCACATTCACAGACAACTTCCTAGCCAAAGCCGTTTTCAGATAGCCCTCAATACAAAGGCTCTAGGTGCAAATATTGGTGTGAGAGCTAATTCAATCAAGGAAACACTGCATGTTGGTGAAGCGCACATTGAGGAAGAATCAGCCGAGTGGTTCTTGTTGGAGAACAACTCCATTTGGCTCACTAACTTCACACACCACCAGGCTTCCAAGCAGCTCTCAAGGAAACTAATCTTTCACACTCTAGGCTTAATGCCCTTTGAGTGCATTATGTAGGAATGAACCTGGTAGAACATCCCACACAAACCAATGCTCCACATGCGGGTTTCACATGCCACCAACTCCACATTCACAGACAACTTCAGCGCCAAAGCCGTTTTCAGATAGCCCTCAATACAAAGGCTCTAGGCCCAAATATTGGTGTGAGAGCTAATTCAATCAAGGAAACACTGCATGTTGGTGAAACGCATATTGAAGAAGAATCAGCCGAGTGGTTCTTGTGGGAGAACAACTCCATTTGGCTCACTAACTTCACACACCATCAGGCTTCCAAGCAGCTCTCAAGGAAACTCAGCTTTCACACTCTAGGCTTAATGCTCTTTGAGTGCATTATGTAGGAATGAACCTGGTAGAACATCCCACACAAACCAATGCTCCACATGCGGGTTTCACATGCCACCAACTCCACATTCACAGACAACTTCAGCGCCAAAGCCGTTTTCAGATAGCCCTCAAAACAAAGGCTCTAGGCGCAAATATTGGTGTGAGAGCTAATTCAATCAAGGAAACACTGCATGTTGGTGAAGCGCATATTGAAGAAGAATCAGCCGATTGGTTCTTGTGGGAGAACAACTCCATTTGGCTCACTAACTTCACACACCATCAGGCTTCCAAGCAGCTCTCAAGGAAACTCAATTTTCACACTCTAGGCTTAATGCATTTCAGTGCCTAGGACTGAAATGAAGCTTGGTGAGCTTCCCACAAAAACCAATGCTCCACATGCGGGTTTCACATGCCACCAACTCCACATTCACAGACAACTTCAGCGCCAAAGCCGTTTTCAGATAGGCCTCAATAGAAGGGCTCTAAGCGCAAATATTGGTGTGAGAGCTAATTCAATCAAGGAAACACTGCATGTTGGTGAAGCGCATATTGAAGAAGAATTAGCCGAGTGGTTCTTGTGGGAGAACAACTCCATTTGGCTCACTAACTTCACACACCATCAGGCTTCCAAGCAGCTCTCAAGGAAACTCAGCTTTCACACTCTAGGCTTAATGCCCTTTGAGTGCCTAGGACTGAAATGAAGCTTGGTGAGCTTCCCACACAAACCAATGCTCCACATGCGGGTTTCACATGCCACCAACTCCACATTCACAGACAACTTCAGCGCCAAAGCCGTTTTCAGATAGGCCTCAATAGAAGGGCTCTAAGCCAAATATTGGTGTGAGAGCTAATTCAATCAAGGAAACACTGCATGTTGGTGAAGCGCATATTGAAGAAGAATCAGCCGAGTGGTTCTTGTGGGAGAACAACTCCATTTGGCTCACTAACTTCACACACCACCAGGCTTCCAAGCAGCTCTCAAGGAAACTCAGCTTTCACACTCTAGGATTAATGCTCTTTCAGTGCATTATGTAGGAATGAACCTGGTAGAACATCCCACACAAACCAATGCTCCACATGCGGGTTTCACATGCCACCAACTCCACATTCACAGACAACTTCAGCGCCAAAGCCGTTTTCAGATAGCCCTCAATACAAAGGCTCTAAGCGGAAATATTGGTGTGAGAGCTAATTCAATCAAGGAAACACTGCATGTTGGTGAAGCGCATATTGAAGAAGAATCAGCCGAGTGGTTCTTGTGGGAGAACAACTCCATTTGGCTCACTAACTTCACACACCATCAGGCTTCCAAGCAGCTCTCAAGGAAACTCAATTTTCACACTCTAGGCTTAATGCATTTCAGTGCCTAGGACTGAAATGAAGCTTGGTGAGCTTCCCACAAAAACCAATGCTCCACATGCGGGTTTCACATGCCACCAACTCCACATTCACAGACAACTTCAGCGCCAAAGCCGTTTTCAGATAGGCCTCAATAGAAGGGCTCTAAGCGCAAATATTGGTGTGAGAGCTAATTCAATCAAGGAAACACTGCATGTTGGTGAAGCGCATATTGAAGAATCATCAGCCGAGTGGTTCTTGTGGGAGAACAACTCCATTTGGCTCACTAACTTCACACACCATCAGGCTTCCAAGCAGCTCTCAAGGAAACTCAGTTTTCACACTCTAGGCTTAATGCCCTTTGAGTGCCTAGGACTGAAATGAAGCTTGGTGAGCTTCCCACACAAACCAATGCTCCACATGCGGGTTTCACATGCCACCAACTCCACATTCACAGACAACTTCAGCGTCAAAGCCGTTTTCAGATAGGCCTCAATAGAAAGGCTCTAAGCGCAAATATTGGTGTGAGAGCTAATTCAATCAAGGAAACACTGCATGTTGGTGAAGCGCATATTGAAGAAGAATCAGCCGAGTGGTTCTTGTGGGAGAACAACTCCAGTTGGCTCACTAACTTCACACACCATCAGGCTTCCAAGCAGCTCTCAAGATAACTCAGCTTTCACACTCTAAGCTTAATGCCGTTTGAGTGCCTAGGACTGAAACGAAGCTTGGTGAGCTTCCCACAAAAACCAATGCTCCACATGCGGGTTTCACATGCCACCAACTCCACATTCACAGACAACTTCAGCGCCAAGGCGTTTTCAGATAGCACTCAATACAAAGGCTCTAGGCGCAAATATTGGTGTGAGGGCTAATTCAATCAAGGAAACACTGCATGTTTGTAAGCGAATATTGAGGAAGAATCAGCCGAGTGGTTCTTGTGGGAGAACAACTCCATTTGGCTCACTAACTTCACACACCATCAGGCTTCCAAGCAGCTCTCAAGGAAACTCAGCTTTCACACTGTAGGTTTAATGCCCTTTGAGTGCCTAGGACTGAAATGAAGCTTGGTGAGCTTCCCACACAAACCAATGCTCCACATGCGGGTTTCACATGCCACCAACTCCACATTCACAGACAACTTCAGTGCCAAAGCCGTTTTCAGATAGCACTCAATACAAAGGCTCTAGGCCCAAATATTGGTGTGAGAGCTAATTCAATCAAGGAAACACTGCATGTTGGTGAAGCGCATATTGAAGAAGAATCAGCAGAGTGGTTCTTGTGGGAGAACAACTCCATTTGGCTCACTAACTTCACACACCATCAGGCTTCCAAGCAGCTCTCAAGGAAACTCAGCTTTCACACTCTAGGCTTAATTCCCTTTGAGTGCCTAGGACTGAAATGAAGCTTGGTGAGCTTCCCACACAAACCAATGCTCCACATGCGGGTTTCACATGCCACCAACTCCACATTCACAGACAACTTCCTAGCCAAAGCCGTTTTCAGATAGCCCTCAATACAAAGGCTCTAGGCGCAAATATTGGTGTGAGAGCTAATTCAATCAAGGAAACACTGCATGTTGGTGAAGCGCATATTGAAGAAGAATCAGCCTAGTGGTTCTTGTGGGAGAACAACTCCATTTGGCTCACTAACTTCACACACCATCAGGCTTCCAAGCATCTCTCAAGGAAACTCAGCTTTCACACTCTAGGCTTAATGCCCTTTGAGTACATTATCTAGGAACGAACCTGGTAGAGCATCCCACACAAACCAATGCTCCACATGCGGGTTTCACATGCCACCAACTCCACATTCACAGACAACTTCCTAGCCAAAGCCGTTTTCAGATAGCCCTCAATAGAAGGGCTCTAAGCGCAAATATTGGTGTGAGAGCTAATTCAATCAAGGAAACACAGCATGTTACTGAAGCGCATATTGAAGAAGAATCAGCCGAGTGGTTCTTGTGGGAGAACAACTCCAGTTGGCTCACTAACTTCACACACCATCAGGCTTCCAAGCAGCTCTCAAGGAAACTCAGCTTTCACACTCTAGGCTTAATGCCCTTTGAGTGCCTAGGACTGGAATGAACCTGGTAGAACATCCCACACAAAAACCAATTCTCCACATGCGGGTTTCACATGCCACCAACTCCACATTCACAGACAACTTCCTAGCCAAAGCCGTTTTCAGATAGCCCTCAATACAAAGGCTCTAGGCGCAAATATTTGTGTGAGGGCTAATTCGATCAAGGAAACACTGCATGTTGGTGAAGCGCATATTGAAGAAGAATCAGCCGAGTGGTTCTTGTGGGAGAACAACTCCATTTGGCTCACTAACTTCACACACCATCAGGCTGCCAAGCAGCTCTCAAGGAAATTCAGTTTTCACACTCTAGGCTTAATGCCATTTGAGTGCCTAGGACTGGAATGAACCTGGTAGAACATCCCACACAAACCAATGCTCCACATGCGGGTTTCACATGCCACCAACTCCACATTCACACACAACTTCAGCGCCAAAGCCGTTTTCAGATAGCCCTCAATACAAAGGCTCTAGGCCCAAATATTGGTGTGAGAGCTAATTCAATCAAGGAAACACTGCATGTTGGTGAAACGCATATTGAAGAAGAATCAGCCGAGTGGTTCTTGTGGGAGAACAACTCCATTTGGCTCACTAACTTCACACACCATCAGGCTTCCAAGCAGCTCTCAAGGAAACTCAGTTTTCACACTCTAGGCTTAATGCCCTTTGAGTGCCTAGGACTGAAATGAAGCTTGGTGAGCTTCCCACACAAACCAATGCTCCACATGCGGGTTTCACATGCCACCAACTCCACATTCACAGACAACTTCCTAGCCAAAGCCGTTTTCAGATAGGCCTCAATAGAAGGGCTCTAAGCGCAAATATTGGTGTGAGAGCTAATTCAATCAAGGAAACACTGCATGTTGGTGAAGCGCATATTGAAGAAGAATCAGCCGAGTGGTTCTTGTGGGAGAACAACTCCATTTGGCTCACTAACTTCACACACCATCAGGCTTCCATGCAGCTCTCAAGGAAACTCAGTTTTCACACTCTAGGCTTAATGCCCTTTGAGTGCCTAGGACTGAAATGAAGCTTGGTGAGCTTCCCACACAAACCAATGCTCCACATGCGGGTTTCACATGCCACCAACTCCACATTCACAGAACACTTCAGCACCAAAGCCGTTTTCAGAGAGGCCTCAATAGAAGGGCTCTAAGCGCAAATATTGGTGTGAGAGCTAATTCAATCAAGGAAACACTGCATGTTGGTGAAGCGCATATTGAAGAAGAATCAGCCGAGTGGTTCTTGTGGGAGAACAACTCCAGTTGGCTCACTAACTTCACACACCATCAGGCTTCCAACCAGCTCTCAAGATAACTCAGCTTTCACACTCTAAGCTTAATGCCGTTTGAGTGCCTAGGACTGAAATGAAGCTTGGTGACTTTCCCACAAAAACCAATGCTCCACATGCGGGTTTCACATGCCACCAACTCCACATTCATAGACAACTTCAGCGCCAAGGCGTTTTCAGATAGCACTCAATAGAAAGGCTCTAGGTGCAAATATTGGTGTGAGGGCTAATTCAATCAAGGAAACACTGCATGTGTGTAAGCGCATATTGAAGAAGAATCAGCCGAGTGGTTCTTGTGGGAGAACAACTCCATTTGGCTCACTAACTTCACACACCATCAGGCTTCCAAGCAGCTCTCAAGGAAACTCAGCTTTCACACTGTAGGTTTAATGCCCTTTGAGTGCCTAGGACTGAAATGAAGCTTGGTGAGCTTCCCACACAAACCAATGCTCCACATGCGGGTTTCACATGCCACCAACTCCACATTCACAGACAACTTCAGCGCCAAAGCCGTTTTCAAATAGCCCTCAATACAAGGGCTCTAAGCGCAAATATTGGTGTGAGAGCTAATTCAATCAAGGAAACACTGCATGTTGGTGAAGCGCATATTGAAGAAGAATCAGTAGGGTGGTTCTTGAGGGAGAACAACTCCATTTGGCTCACCAACTTCACACACCATCAGGCTTCCAAGCAGCTCTCAAGGAAACTCAGCTTTCACACTCTAGGCTTAATTCCCTTTGAGTGCCTAGGACTGAAATGAAGCTTGGTGAGCTTCCCACACAAACCAATGCTCCACATGCGGGTTTCACCTGCCACCAACTCCACATTCACAGACAACTTCCTAGCCAAAGCCGTTTTCAGAGAGGCCTCAATAGAAGGGCTATAAGCGCAAATATTGGTGTGAGAGCTAATTCAATCAAGGAAACACTGCATGTTGGTGAAGCGCATATTGAAGAAGAATCAGCCTAGTGGTTCTTGTGGGAGAACAACTCCATTTGGCTCACTAACTTCACACACCATCAGGCTTCCAAGCATCTCTCAAGGAAACTCAGCTTTCACACTCTAGGCTTAATGCCCTTTGAGTACATTATCTAGGAACGAACCTGGTAGAGCATCCCACACAAACCAATGCTCCACATGCGGGTTTCACATGCCACCAACTCCACATTCACAGACAACTTCCTAGCCAAAGCCGTTTTCAGATAGCCCTCAATAGAAGGGCTCTAAGCGCAAATATTGGTGTGAGAGCTAATTCAATCAAGGAAACACAGCATGTTACTGAAGCGCATATTGAAGAAGAATCAGCCGAGTGGTTCTTGTGGGAGAACAACTCCATTTGGCTCACTAACTTCACACACCATCAGGCTTCCAAGCAGCTCTCAAGGAAACTCAATTTTCACACTCTAGGCTTAATGCATTTCAGTGCCTAGGACTGAAATGAAGCTTGGTGAGCTTCCCACAAAAACCAATGCTCCACATGCGGGTTTCACATGCCACCAACTCCACATTCACAGACAACTTCAGCGCCAAAGCCGTTTTCAGATAGGCCTCAATACAAAGACTCTAAGCGCAAATATTGGTGTGAGAGCTAATTCAATCAAGGAAACATTGCATGTTGGTGAAGCGCATATTGAAGAAGAATCAGCCGAGTGGTTCTTGTGGGAGAACAACTCCATTTGGCTCACTAACTTCACACACCATCAGGCTTCCATGCAGCTCTCAAGGAAACTCAGTTTTCACACTCTAGGCTTAATGCCCTTTGAGTGCCTAGGACTGAAATGAAGCTTGGTGAGCTTCCCACACAAACCAATGCTCCACATGCGGGTTTCACATGCCACCAACTCCACATTCACAGAACACTTCAGCACCAAAGACGTTTTCAGAGAGGCCTCAATAGAAGGGCTCTAAGCGCAAATATTGGTGTGAGAGCTAATTCAATCAAGGAAACACTGCATGTTGGTGAAGCGCATATTGAAGAAGAATCAGCCGAGTGGTTCTTGTGGGAGAACAACTCCATTTGGCTCACTAACTTCACACACCATCAGGCTTCCAAGCAGCTCTCAAGATTACTCAGCTTTCACACTCTAAGCTTAATGCCGTTTGAGTGCCTAGGACTGATTGAAGCTTGGTGAGCTTCCCACAAAAACCAATGCTCCACATGCGGGTTTCACATGCCACCAACTCCACATTCACAGACAACTTCAGCGCCAAAGCCGTTTTCAGATAGCCCTCAATACAAAGGCTCTAGGCGCAAATATTGGTGTGAGGGCTAATTCAATCAAGGAAACACTGCATGTTGGTGAAGCGCATATTGAAGAAGAATCAGCCGAGTGGTTCTTGTGGGAGAACAACTCCATTTGGCTCACTAACTTCACACACCATCAGGCTTCCAAGCAGCTCTCAAGGAAACTCAGCTTTCACACTCTAGGCTTAATTCCCTTTGAGTGCCTATGACTGAAATGAACCTTGGTGAGCTTCCCACACAAACCAATGCTCCACATGCGGGTTTCACATGCCACCAACTCCACATTCACACACAACTTTCTAGCCAAAGCCGTTTTCAGATAGCCCTCAATACAAAGGCTCTAAGCGCAAATATTGGTGTGAGAGCTAATTCAATCAAGGAAACACTGCATGTTAGTGAAGCGCATATTGAAGAAGAATCAGCCGAGTGGTTCTTGTGAGAGAACAACTCCATTTGGCTCACTAACGTCACACACCATCAGGATTCCAAGCAGCTCTCAAGGAAACTCAGTTTTCACACTCTAGGCTTAATGCCCTTAGAGTGCCTAGGACTGAAATGAAGCTTGGTGAGCTTACCACACAAACCAATGCTCCACATGCGGGTTTCACATGCCACCAACTCCACATTCACAGACATCTTCAGCGCCAAAGCCTTTTTAAGATAGGCCTCAATATAAGGGCTCTAAGCCAAATATTGGTGTGAGAGCTAATTCAATCAAGGAAACACTGCATGTTGGTGAAGCGCATATTGAAGAAGAATCAGCCGAGTGGTTCTTGTGGGAGAACAACTCCAGTTGGCTCACTAACTTCACACACCACCAGGCTTCCAAGCAGCTCTCAAGGAAACTCAGCTTTCACACTCTAGGCTTAATGCTCTTTGAGTGCATTATGTAGGAATGAACCTGGTAGAACATCCCACACAAACCAATGCTCCACATGCGGGTTTCACATGCCACCAACTCCACATTCACAGACAACTTCAGCGCCGAAGCCGTTTTCAGATAGCCCTCAAAACAATTGCTCTAGGCGCAAATATTGGTGTGAGAGCTAATTCAATCAAGGAAACACTGCATGTTGGTGAAGCGCATATTGAAGAAGAATCAGCCGAGTGGTTCTTGTGGGAGAACAACTCCATTTGGCTCACTAACTTCACACACCATCAGGCTTCCAAGCAGCTCTCAAGGAAACTCAATTTTCACACTCTAGGCTTAATGCATTTCAGTGCCTAGGACTGAAATGAAGCTTGGTGAGCTTCCCACACAAAGCAATGCTCCACATGCGGGTTTCACATGCCACCAACTCCACATTCACAGACAACTTCAGCGCCAAAGCCGTTTTCAGATAGCCCTCAATACAAAGACTCTAAGCGCAAATATTGGTGTGAGAGCTAATTCAATCAAGGAAACATTGCATGTTGGTGAAGCGCATATTGAAGAAGAATCAGCCGAGTGGTTCTTGTGGGAGAACAACTCCATTTGGCTCACTAACTTCACACACCATCAGGCTTCCATGCAGCTCTCAAGGAAACTCAGTTTTCACACTCTAGGCTTAATGCCCTTTGAGTGCCTAGGACTGAAATGAAGCTTGGTGAGCTTCCCACACAAACCAATGCTCCACATGCGGGTTTCACATGCCACCAACTCCACATTCACAGAACACTTCAGCACCAAAGCCGTTTTCAGAGAGGCCTCAATAGAAGGGCTCTAAGCGCAAATATTGGTGTGAGAGCTAATTCAATCAAGGAAACACTGCATGTTGGTGAAGTGCATATTGAAGAAGAATCAGCCGAGTGGTTCTTGTGGGAGAACAACTCCATTTGGCTCACTAACTTCACACACCATCAGGCTTCCAAGCAGCTCTCAAGATAACTCAGCTTTCACACTCTAAGCTTAATGCCGTTTGAGTGCCTAGGACTGAAATGAAGCTTGGTGAGCTTCCCACAAAAACCAATGCTCCACATGCGGGTTTCACATGCCACCAACTCCACATTCATAGACAACTTCAGCGCCAAGGCGTTTTCAGATAGCACTCAATACAAAGGCTCTAGGCGCAAATATTGGTGTGAGGGCTAATTCAATCAAGGAAACACTGCATGTTGGTGAAGCGCATATTGAAGAAGAATCAGCCAAGTGGTTCTTGTGGGAGAACAACTCCATTTGGCTCACTAACTTCACACACCATCAGGCTTCCAAGCAGCTCTCAAGGAAACTCAGCTTTCACACTCTAGGCTTAATGCCCTTTGAGTACATTATCTAGGTACGAACCTGGTAGAGCATCCCACACAAACCAATGCTCCACATGCGGGTTTCACATGCCACCAACTCCACATTCACAGACAACTTCCTAGCCAAAGCCGTTTTCAGATAGCCCTCAATAGAAGGGCTCTAAGCGCAAATATTGGTGTGAGAGCTAATTCAATCAAGGAAACACAGCATGTTACTGAAGCGCATATTGAAGAAGAATCAGCCGACTGGTTCTTGTGGGAGAACAACTCCATTTGGCTCACTAACTTCACACACCATCAGGCTTCCAAGCAGCTCTCAAGGAAACTCAGTTTTCACACTCTAGGCTTAATGCCCTTTGAGTGCCTAGGACTGGAATGAACCTGGTAGAACATCCCACACAAACCAATGCTCCACATGCGGGTTTCACATGCCACCAACTCCACATTCACACACAACTTCAGCGCCAAAGCCGTTTTCAGATAGCCCTCAATACAAAGGCTCTAGGCCCAAATATTGGTGTGAGAGCTAATTCAATCAAGGAAACACTGCATGTTGGTGAAACGCATATTGAAGAAGAATCAGCCGAGTGGTTCTTGTGGGAGAACAACTCCATTTGGCTCACTAACTTCACACACCATCAGGCTTCCAAGCAGCTCTCAAGGAAACTCAGTTTTCACACTCTAGGCTTAATTCCCTTTGAGTGCCTAGGACTGAAATGAAGCTTGGTGAGCTTCCCACACAAACCAATGCTCCACATGCGGGTTTCACATGCCACCAACTCCACATTCACAGACAACTTCAGCGCCAAAGCCGTTTTCAGATAGGCCTCAATAGAAGGGCTCTAAGCGCAAATATTGGTGTGAGAGCTAATTCAATCAAGGAAACACTGCATGTTGGTGAAGCGCATTTTGAAGAAGAATCAGCCGAGTGGTTCTTGTGGGAGAACAACTCCATTTGGCTCACTAACTTCACACACCATCAGGCTTCCAAGCAGCTCTCAAGATTACTCAGCTTTCACACTCTAAGCTTAATGCCGTTTGAGTGCCTAGGACTGAAATGAAGCTTGGTGAGCTTCCCACAAAAACCAATGCTCCACATGCGGGTTTCACATGCCACCAACTCCACATTCACAGACAACTTCAGCGCCAAAGCCGTTTTCAGATAGCCCTCAATACAAAGGCTCTAGGCGCAAATATTGGTGTGAGGGCTAATTCAATCAAGGAAACACTGCATGTTGGTGAAGCGCATATTGAAGAAGAATCAGCCGAGTGGTTCTTGTGGGAGAACAACTCCATTTGGCTCACTAACTTCACACACCATCAGGCTTCCAAGCAGCTCTCAAGGAAACTCAGCTTTCACACTCTAGGCTTAATTCCCTTTGAGTGCCTAGGACTGAAATGAACCTTGGTGAGCTTCCCACACAAACCAATGCTCCACATGCGGGTTTCACATGCCACCAACTCCACATTCACACACAACTTCAGCGCCAAAGCCGTTTTCAGATAGCCCTCAATACAAAGGCTGTAAGCGCAAATATTGGTGTGAGAGCTAATTCAATCAAGGAAACACTGCATGTTAGTGAAGCGCATATTGAAGAAGAATCAGCCGAGTGGTTCTTGTGAGAGAACAACTCCATTTGGCTCACTAACGTCACACACCATCAGGATTCCAAGCAGCTCTCAAGGAAACTCAGTTTTCACACTCTAGGCTTAATGCCCTTAGAGTGCCTAGGACTGAAATGAAGCTTGGTGAGCTTACCACACAAACCAATGCTCCACATGCGGGTTTCACATGCCACCAACTCCACATTCACAGACAACTTCAGCGCCAAAGCCTTTTTAAGATAGGCCTCAATATAAGGGCTCTAAGCCAAATATTGGTGTGAGAGCTAATTCAATCAAGGAAACACTGCATGTTGGTGAAGCGCATATTGAAGAAGAATCAGCCGAGTGGTTCTTGTGGGAGAACAACTCCATTTGGCTCACTAACTTCACACACCACCAGGCTTCCAAGCAGCTCTCAAGGAAACTCAGCTTTCACACTCTAGGCTTAATGCTCTTTGAGTGCATTATGTAGGAATGAACCTGGTAGAACATCCCACACAAACCAATGCTCCACATGCGGGTTTCACATGCCACCAACTCCACATTCACAGACAACTTCAGCGCCAAAGCCGTTTTCAGATAGCCCTCAAAACAAAGGCTCTAGGCGCAAATATTGGTGTGAGAGCTAATTCAATCAAGGAAACACTGCATGTTGGTGAAGCGCATATTGAAGAAGAATCAGCCGAGTGGTTCTTGTGGGAGAACAACTCCATTTGGCTCACTAACTTCACACACCATCAGGCTTCCAAGCAGCTCTCAAGGAAACTCAATTTTCACACTCTAGGCTTAATGCATTTCAGTGCCTAGGACTGAAATGAAGCTTGGTGAGCTTCCCACAAAAACCAATGCTCCACATGCGGGTTTCACATGCCACCAACTCCACATTCACACACAACTTCAGCGCCAAGGCGTTTTCAGATAGCACTCAATACAAAGGCTCTAGGCGCAAATATTGGTGTGAGGGCTAATTCAATCAAGGAAACACTGCATGTTTGTAAGCGCATATTGAGGAAGAATCAGCCGAGTGGTTCTTGTGGGAGAACAACTCCATTTGGCTCACTAACTTCACACACCATCAGGCTTCCAAGCAGCTCTCAAGGAAACTCAGCTTTCACACTGTAGGTTTAATGCCCTTTGAGTGCCTAGGACTGAAATGAAGCTTGGTGAGCTTCCCACACAAACCAATGCTCCACATGCGGGTTTCACATGCCACCAACTCCACATTCACAGACAACTTCAGTGCCAAAGCCGTTTTCAGATAGCCCTCAATACAAGGGCTCTAAGCGCAAATATTGGTGTGAGAGCTAATTCAATCAAGGAAACACTGCATGTTGGTGAAGCGCATATTGAAGAAGAATCAGTAGGGTGGTTCTTGAGGGAGAACAACTCCATTTGGCTCACTAACTTCACACACCATCAGGCTTCCAAGCAGCTCTCAAGGAAACTCAGCTTTCACACTCTAGGCTTAATTCCCTTTGAGTGCCTAGGACTGAAATGAAGCTTGGTGAGCTTCCCACACAAACCAATGCTCCACATGCGGGTTTCACATGCCACCAACTCCACATTCACAGACAACTTCCTAGCCAAAGCCGTTTTCAGATAGCCATCAATACAAAGGCTCTAGGCGCAAATATTGGTGTGAGAGCTAATTCAATCAAGGAAACACTGCATGTTGGTGAAGCGCATATTGAAGAAGAATCAGCCTAGTGGTTCTTGTGGGAGAACAGCTCCATTTGGCTCACTAACTTCACACACCATCAGGCTTCCAAGCATCTCTCAAGGAAACTCAGCTTTCACACTCTAGGCTTAATGCCCTTTGAGTACATTATCTAGGAACGAACCTGGTAGAGCATCCCACACAAACCAATGCTCCACATGCGGGTTTCACATGCCACCAACTCCACATTCACACACAACTTCCTAGCCAAAGCCGTTTTCAGATAGCCCTCAATACAAAGGCTCTAGGCGCAAATATTGGTGTGACAGCTAATTCAATCAAGGTAACACTGCATGTTGGTGAAGCGCATATTGAAGAAGAATCAGCCGAGTGGTTCTTGTGGGAGAACAACTCCAGTTGGCTCACTAACTTCACACACCATCAGGCTTCCAAGCAGCTCTCAAGGAAACTCAGCTTTCACACTATAGGTTTAATGCCCTTTGAGTGCCTAGGACTGAAATGAAGCTTGGTGAGCTTCCCACACAAACCAATGCTCCACATGCGGGTTTCACATGCCACCAACTCTACATTCACAGACAACTTCCTAGCCAAAGCCGTTTCAGGTAGCCCTCAATACAAAGGCTCTAGGCCCAAATATTGGTGTGAGAGCTAATTAAATCAAGGAAACACTGCATGTTGGTGAAGCACATATTGAGGGAGAATCAGCCGAGTGGTTCTTGTGGGAGAACAACTCCATTTGGCTCACTAACTTCACACACCATCAGGCTTCCAAGCAGCTCTCATGGAAACTCAGCTTTCACGCTCTAGGCTTAATGCCCTTTGAGTGCCTAGGATTGAAATGAAGCTTGGTGAGCTACCCACACAAACCAATGCTCCACATGTGGGTTTCACATGCCACCAACTCCACATTCACAGACAAATTCAGCGCCAAAGCCGTTTTCAGATAGCCCTCAATACAAAGGCTCTAGGCGCAAATATTGGTGTGAGGGCTAATTCAATCAAGGAAACACTGCATGTTGGTGAAGCGCATATTGAAGAAGAATCAGCCGAGTGGTTCTTGTGGGAGAACAACTCCATTTGGCTCACTAACTTCACACACCATCAGGCTTCCAAGCAGCTCTCAAGGAAACTGAGTTTTCACACTCTAGGCTTAATGCCCTTTGAGTGCCTAGGACTGAAATGAAGATTGGTGAGCTTCCCACACAAACCAATGCTCCACATGCGGGTTTCACATGCCACCAACTCCACATTCACAGACAACTTCCTAGCCAAAGCCGTTTTCAGATAGGCCTCAATAGAAGGGCTCTAGGTGCAAATATTGGTGTGAGAGCTAATTCAATCAAGGAAACACTGCATGTTGGTGAAGCGCATATTGAAGAAGAATCAGCAGAGTGGTTCTTGTGGGAGAACAACTCCAGTTGGCTCACTAACTTCACACATCATCAGGCTTCCAAGCAGCTCTCAAGGAAACTCAGCTTTCACACTCTAAGCTTAATGCCGTTTGACTGCCTAGGACTGAAATGAAGCTTGGTGAGCTTCCCACAAAAACCAATGCTCCACATGCGGGTTTCACATGCCACCAACTCCACATTCACACACAACTTCAGCGCCAAAGCCGTTTTCAGATAGCCCTCAATACAAAGGCTCTAGGCGCAAATATTGGTGTGAGAGCTAATTCAATCAAGGTAACACTGCATGTTGGTGAAGCGCATATTGAAGAAGAATCAGCCGAGTGGTTCTTGTGGGAGAACAACTCCATTTGACTCAATAACTTCATACACCACCAGGCTTCCAAGCAACTCTCAAGGAAACTCAGCATTCACACTTTAAGCTTAATGCCGTTTGAGTGCCTAGGACTGAAATGAACCTTGGGGAGCTTCCCACACAAACCAATGCTCCACATGCGGGTTTCACATGCCACCAACTCCACATTCACAGACAATTTCCTAGCTAAAGCCGTTTTCAGATAGCCCTCAATACAAAGGCTCTAGGTGCAAATATTGGTGTGAGAGCTAATTCAATCAAGGAAACTGCATGTTGGTGAAGCGCATATTGAAGAAGAATCAGCCGAATGGTTCTTGTGGGAGAACAACTCCATTTGGCTCACTAACTTCACACACCATCAGGCTTCCAAGCAGCTCTCAAGGAAACTCAGCTTTCACACTCTAGGCTTAATGCCCTTTGAGTGCCTAGGACTGAAATGAATCTTGGTGAGCTTCCCACACAAACCAATGCCCCACATGCGGGTTTCACATGCCACCAACTCCACATTCACAGACAACTTCCTAGCCAAAGCCGTTTTCAGATAGCCCTCAATACAAAGGCTCTAGGCCCAAATATTGGTGTGAGAGCTAATTCAATCAAGGAAACACTGCATGTTGGTGAAGCGCATATTGAAGAAGAATCAGCCGAGTGGTTCTTGTGGGAGAACAACTCCATTTGGCTCAATAACTTCATACACCACCAGGCTTCCAAGCAACTCTCAAGGAAACTCAGCATTCACACTCTAAGCTTAATGCCGTTTGAGTGCCTAGGACTGAAATGAAGCTTGGTGAGCTTCCCACACAAACCAATGCTCCACATGCGGGTTTCACATGCCACCAACTCCACATTCACAGACAACTTCAGCGCCAAAGCCGTTTTCAGATAGCCCTCAATACAAAGGCTCTAGGCGCAAATATTGGTGTGAGGGCTAATTCAATCAAATAAACACTGCATGTTGGTGAAGCGCATATTGAAGAAGAATCAGCCGAGTGTTTCTTGTGGGAGAACAACTCCATTTGGCTCACTAACTTCACACACCATCAGGCTTCCAAGCAGCTCTCAAGGAAACTCAGCTTTCACACTCTAAACTTAATGCCCTTTGAGTGCCTAGGACTGAAATGAAGCTTGGTGAGCTTCCCACACAAACCAATGCTCCACATGCGGGTTTCACATGCCACCAACTCCACATTCACAGACAACTTCAGCGACAAAGCCGTTTTCAGATAGCCCTCAATACAAAGGCTCTAGGCGCAAATATTGGTGTGAGAGCTAATTCAATCAAGGAAACACTGCATGTTGGTGAAGCGCATATTGAAGAAGAATCAGCCGAGTGTTTCTTGTGGGAGAACAACTCCATTTGGTTCACTAACTTCACACACCATCAGGCTTCCAAGAAGCTCTCAAGGAAACTCAGCTTTCACACTCTAAGCTTAATGCCCTTTGAGTGCCTAGGACTGAAATGAACCTTGGGGAGCTTCCCACACAAACCAATGCTCCACATGCGGGTTTCACATGCCACCAACTCCACATTCACAGACAACTTCCTAGCTAAAGCCGTTTTCAGATAGCCCTCAATACAAAGGCTCTAAGCGCAAATATTGGTGTGAGAGCTAATTCAATCAAGGAAACACTGCATGTTGGTGACGCGCATATTGAAGAAGAATCAGCCGAATGGTTCTTGTGGGAGAACAACTTCATTTGGCTCACTAACTTCACACACCATCAGGCTTCCAAGCAGCTCTCAAGGAAACTCAGCTTTCACACTCTAAGCTTAATGCCCTTTTAGTGCCTAGGACTGAAATGAAGCTTGGTGAGCTTCCCACACAAACCAATGCTCCACATGCGGGTTTCACATGCCAACAACTCCACATTCACAGAACACTTCAGCGCCAAAGCCGATTTCAGATAGCCCTCAATACAAAGGCTCTAGGCCCAAATATTGGTGTGAGAGCTAATTCAATCAAGGAAACACTGCATGTTGGTGAAGCACATATTGAAGAAGAATCAGCAGGGTGGTTCTTGAGGGAGAACAACTCCATTTGGCTCACTAACTTCACACACCATCAGGCTTCCAAGCAGCTCTCAAGGAAACTCAGTTTTCACACTCTAAGCTTAATGCCCTTTGAGTGCGTTATCTAGGAATGAACGTGGTAGAACATTCCACACAAACCAATGCACCACATGCGGGTTTCATATGCCACCAACTCCACATTCACAGACAAATTCAGCACCAAAGCCGTTTTCAGATAGCCCTCAATACAAAAGCTCTAGGCGCAAATATTGGTGTGAGGGCTAATTCAATCAAGGAAACACTGCATGTTGGTGAAGCGCATATTGAAGAAGAATCAGCCGAGTGGTTTTTGTGGGAGAACAACTCCATTTGGCTCACTAACTTCACACACCATCAGGCTTCCAAGCATCTCTCAAGGAAACTCAGCTTTCACACTCTAGGCTTAATGCCCCTTGAGTGCCTAGGATTGAAATGAAGCTTGGTGAGCTACCAACACAAACCAATGCTCCACATGTGGGTTTCACATGCCACCAACTCCACATTCACAGACAACTTCCTAGCCAAAGCCGTTTTCAGATAGCCCTCAATAAAAAAGGCTCTAAGCGCAAATATTGGTGTGAGAGCTAATTCAATCAAGGAAACACTGCATGTTGGTGAAGCGCATATTGAAGAAGAATCAGCAGGGTGGTTCTTGTGGGAGAACAACTCCATTTGGCTCACTAACTTCACACACCATCAGGCTTCCAAGCAGCTCTCAAGGAAACTCAGCTTTCACACTCTAGGCTTAATGCCCTTTGAGTGCCTAGGACTGAAATGAAGCTTGGTGAGCTTCCCACACAAACCAATGCTCCACATGCGAGTTTCGCATGCCACCAACTCCACATTCACAGACAACTTCAGCGCCAAAGCCGTTTTCAGATAGCCCTCAATACAAAGGCTCTAGGCCCAAATATTGGTGTGAGAGCTAATTCAATCAAGGAAACACTGCATGTTGCTGAAGCGCATATTGAAGAAGAATCAGCCGAATGGTTCTTGTGGGAGAACAACTCCATTTGGCTCACTAACTTCACACACCATCAGGCTTCCAAGCAGCTCTCAAGGAAACTCAGCTTTCACACTGTAGGTTTAATGCCCTTTGAGTGCCTAGGACTGAAATGAACCTTGGTGAGCTTCCCACACAAACCAATGCTCCACATGCGTGTTTCACATGCCACCAACTCCACATTCACAGACAACTTCCTAGCTAAAGCCGTTTTCAGATAGCGCTCAATACAAAGGCTCTAGGCCCAAATATTGGTGTGAGAGCTAATTCAGTCAAGGAAACACTGCATGTTGGTGAAGCGCATATTGAAGAAGAATCAGCCGAGTGGTTCTTGTGGGAGAACAACTCCATTTGGCTCACTAACTTCACACACCATCAGGCTTCCAAGCAGCTCTCAAGGAAACTCAGCTTTCACACTCTAAGCTTAATGCCCTTTGAGTGCATTATGTAGGAATGAGCCTGGTAGAATATCCCACACAAACGAATGCTCCACATGCGGGTTTCACATGCCACCAACTCCACATTCACAGACAACTTGCTAGCCAAAGCCGTTTTCAGATAGCCCTGAATACAAAGGCTCTAGGCGCAAATATTGGTGTGAGGGCTGATTCAATCAAGGAAACACTGCATGTTGGTGAAGTGCATATTGAAGAATAATTAGCCGAGTGGTTCTTGTGGGAGAACAACTCCATTTGGCTCACTAACTTCACACACCATCAGGCTTCCAAGCAGCTCTCAAGGAAACTCAGTTTTCACACTCTAGGCTTAATGCCGTTTGAGTACCTAGGACTGGAATGAAGCTTGGTGAGCTTCCCACACAAACCAATGCTCCACATGCGGGTTTCACATGCCACCAACTACACATTCACAGACAACTTCAGCGCCAAAGCCGTTTTCAGATAGCCCTCAATACAAAGGCTCTAGGCGCAAATATTGGTGTGAGGGCTAATTCAATCAAGGAAACACTGCATGTTGGTGAAGTGCATATTGAAGAAGAATCAGCCGAGTGGTTCTTGTGGGAGAACAACTCCATTTGGCTCACTAACTTCACACACCATCAGGCTTCCAAGCAGCTCTCAAGGAAACTCAGCTTTCACACTCTAGGCTTAATGCCCTTTGAGTGCCTAGGACTGAAATGAAGCTTGGTGAGCTTCCCACACAAACCAAAGCTACACATGCGGGTTTCACATGCCAACAACTCCACATTCACAGAACACTTCAGCGCCAAAGCCGTTTTCAGATAGCCCTCAATAGAAAGGCTCTAGGCCCAAATATTGGTGTGAGAGCTAATTCAATCAAGGAAACACTGCATGTTGGTGAAGCGCATATTGAAGAAGAATCAGCAGGGTGGTTCTTGAGGGAGAACAACTCCATTTGGCTCACTAACTTCACACACCACCAGGCTTCCAAGCAGCTCTCAAGGAAACTCAGGTACCACACTCTAAGCTTAATGCCCTTTGAGTGCATTATCTAGGAATGAACGTGGTAGAACATTCCACACAAACCAAAGCACCACATGCGGGTTTCATATGCCACCAACTCCACATTCACAGACAATTTCAGCACCAAAGCCGTTTTCAGATAGGCCTCAATACAAAGGCTCTAGGCACAAATATTGGTGTGAGGGCTAATTCAATCAAGGAAACACTGCATGTTGGTGAAGCGCATATTGAAGAAGAATCAGCCGAGTGGTTTTTGTGGGAGAACAACTCCATTTGGCTCACTAACTTCACACACCATCAGGCTTCCAAGCAGCTCTCAAGGAAACTCAGCTTTCACACTCTAGGCTTAATGCCCTTTGAGTGCCTAGGATTGAAATGAAGCTTGGTGAGCTACCAACACAAACCAATGCTCCACATGTGGGTTTCACATGCCACCAACTCCACATTCACAGACAACTTCCTAGCCAAAGCCGTTTTCAGATAGCCCTCAATAAAAAAGGCTCTAAGCGCAAATATTGGTGTGAGAGCTAATTCAATCAAGGAAACACTGCATGTTGGTGAAGCGCATATTGAAAAAGAATCAGCAGGGTGGTTCTTGAGGGAGAACAACTCCATTTGGCTCACTAACTTCACACACCATCAGGCTTCCAAGCAGCTCTCAAGGAAACTCAGCTTTCACACTCTAGGCTTAATGCCCTTTGAGTGCCTAGGACTGAAATGAAGCTTGGTGAGCTTCCCACAAAAAGCAATGCTCCACATGCGAGTTTCACATGCCACCAACTCCACATTCACAGACAATTTCCTAGCTAAAGCCGTTTTCAGATAGCCCTCAATACAAAGGCTCTAGGCGCAAATATTGGTGTGAGAGCTAATTCAATCAAGGAAACACTGCATGTTGGTGAAGCGCATATTGAAGAAGAATCAGCCGAATGGTTCTTGTGGGAGAACAACTCCATTTGGCTCACTAACTTCACACACCATCAGGCTTCCAAGCAGCTCTCAAGGAAACTCACCTTTCACACTGTAGGTTTAATGCCCTTTGAGTGCCTAGGACTGAAATGAAGCTTGGTGAGCTTCCCACACAAACCAATGCTCCACATGCGGGTTTCACATGCCACCAACTCCACATTCACAGACAACTTCCTAGCTAAAGCCGTTTTCATATAGCGCTCACTACAAAGGCTCTAGGCGCAAATATTGGTGTGAGAGCTAATTCAGTCAAGGAAACACTGCATGTTGGTGAAGCGCATATTGAAGAAGAATCAGTAGGGTGGTTCTTGTGGGAGAACAACTCCATTTGGCTCACTAACTTCACACACCATCAGGCTTCCAAGCAGCTCTCAAGGAAACTCAGCTTTCACACTGTAGGTTTAATGCCCTTTGAGTGCCTAGGACTGAAATGAAGCTTGGTGAGCTTCCCACACAAACCAATGCTCCACATGCGGGTTTCACATGCCACCAACTCCACATTCACACACAACTTCAGGGCCAAAGCCGTTTTCAGATAGCCCTCAATACAAAGGCTCTAGGCGCAAATATTGGTGTGAGAGCTAATTCAATCAAGGAAACTGCATGTTGGTGAAGCGCAATTGAAGAAGAATCAGCGGAGTGGTTCTTGAGGGAGAACAACTCCATTTGGCTCAATAACTTCACACACCATCAGGCTTCCAAGCAACTCTCAAGGAAACTCAGCTTTCACACTCTAAGCTTAATGCCGTTTGAGTGCCTAGGACTGAAATGAAGCTTGGGGAGCTTCCCACACAAACCAATGCTCCACATGCAGGTTTCACATGCCACCAACTACAAATTCACAGACAACTTCCTAGCTAAAGCCGTTTTCAGATAGCCCTCAATACAAAGGCTCTAGGCCCAAATATTGGTGTGAGAGCTAATTCAATCAAGGAAACACTGCATGTTGGTGAAGCGCATATTGAAGAAGAATCAGCCGAGTGGTTCTTGTGGGAGAACAACTCCATTTGGCTCACTAACTTCACACACCATATGGCTTCCAAGCAGCTCTCAAGGAAACTCAGCTTTCACACTCTAGGCTTAATGCCCTTTGAGTGCCTAGGATTGAAATGAAGCTTGGTGAGCTACCCACACAAACCAATGCTCCACATGCGGGTTTCACATGCCACCAACTCCACATTCACACACAACTTCCTAGCCAAAGCCGTTTTCAGATAGCCCTTAATACAAAGGATCTAGGCGCAAATATTGGTATGAGGGCTAATTCAATCAAGGAAACACTGCATGTTGGTGAAGCGCATATTGAAGAAGAATCAGCCGAGTGGTTCTTGTGGGAGGACAACTCCATTTGGCTCACTAACTTCACACACCATCAGGAATAAAAGCAGCTCTCAAGGAAACTCAGCTTTCACACTCTAGGCTTAATGCCCTTTGAGTGCCTAGGACTGAAATGAAGCTTGGTGACCTTCCCACACAAACCAATGCTCCACATGCGGGTTTCACATGCCACCAACTCCACATTCACAGACAACTTCCTAGCTAATGCCATTTTCAGATAGCCCTCAATACAAAGGCTCTAGGCCCAAATATTGGTGTGAGAGCTAATTAAATGAAGGAAACACTGTATGTTGGTGAAGCGCATATTGAGAAAGAATCAGCCGAGTGATTCTTGTGGGAGAACAACTCCATTTGGCTCACTAACTTCACACACCATCAGGCTTCCAAGCAGCTCTCAAGGAAACTCAGCTTTCACACTGTAGGTTTAATGTCCTTTGAGTGCCTAGGACTGAAATGAAGCTTGGTGAGCTTCCCACACAAACCAATGCTCCACATGCGGGTTTCAAATGAAACCAACTCCACATTCACAGACAACTTCAGCGCCAAAGCCGTTTCAGGTAGCCCTCAATACAAAGGCTCTAGGCTCAAATATTTCTGTTTGGGCTAATTCAATCAAGGAAACACTGCATGTTGGTGAAGCGCATATTGAAGAAGAATCAGCAGAGTGGTTCTTGTGGGAGAACAACTCCATTTGGCTCACTAACTTCACACACCATCAGGCTTCCAAGCAGCTCTCAAGGAAACTCAGCTTTCACACTCTAGGCTTAATGCCCTTTGAGTGCATTATCTAGGAATGAACCTGGTAGAACATCCCACACAAACCAATGCTCCACATGCGGGTTTCACATGCCACCAACTACACATTCACAGACAACTTCAGCGCCAAAGCCGTTTTCAGATAGCCCTCAATACAAAGGCTCTAGGTGCAAATATTGGTGTGAGAGCTAATTCAATCAAGGAAACACAGCATGTTGGTGAAGCGCATATTGAAGAAGAATCAGCCGAGTGGTTCTTGTGGGAGAACAACTCCATTTGGCTCACTAACTTCACACACCATCAGGCTTCCAAGCAGCTCTCAAGGAAACTCAGCTTTCACACTCTAGGCTTAATGCCGTTTGAGTGCCTAGGAATGAAATGAAGCTCGGTGAGCTTCCCACACAAACCAATGCTCCACATGCGGGTTTCACATGCCACCAACTCCACATTCACAGACAACTTCCTAGCTAAAGCCTTTTTCAGATATCCCTCAATACAAAGGCTCTAGGCGCAAATATTGGTGTGAGAGCTAATTAAATGAAGGAAACACTGCATGTTGGTGAAGCGCATATTGAGGAAGAATCAGCCGAGTGGTTCTTGTGGGAGAACAACTCCATTTGGCTCACTAACGTCACACACCATCTGGCTTCCAAGCAGCTCTCAAGGAAACTCAGCTTTCACACTCTAGGCTTAATGCCCTTTGAGTGCATTATCTAGGAACGAACCTGGTAGAGCATCCCACACAAACCAACGCTCCACATCGGGTTTCACATGCCACCAACTCCACATTCACAGACAACTTCAGCGCCAAAGCCGTTTTCAGATAGCCCTCAATACAAAGGCTCTAGGCCCAAATATTGGTTTGAGAGCTAATTCAATCAAGGAAACACTGCATGTTGGTGAAGCGCATATTGAAGAAGAATCAGTCGAGTGGTTCTTGTGGGAGAACAACTCCATTTGGCTCACTAACTTCACACACCATCAGGCTTCCAAGCAGCTCTCAAGGAAACTCAGCTTTCACACTCTAACCTTAATGCCCTTTGAGTGCCTAGGACTGAAATGAAGCTTGGTGAGCTTCCCACACAAACCAATGCTCCACATGCGGGTTTCACATGCCACCAACTCCACATTCACAGACAACTTCCTAGCTAAAGCCGTTTTCAGATAGCCTTCAATACAAAGGCTCTAGGCGCAAATATTGGTGTGAGAGCTAATTCAATCAAGGAAACACTGCATGTTGGTGAAGCGCATATTGAAGAAGAATCAGCCGAATGGTTCTTGTGGGAGAACAACTCCATTTGGCTCACTAACTTCACACACCATCAGGCTTCCAAGCAGCTCTCAAGGAAACTCAGCTTTCACACTGTAAGCTTAATGCCCTTTGAGTGCCAAAGACTGAAATGATGCTTGGTGAGCTTCCCACACAGACCAATGCTCCACATGCAGGTTTCACATGCCACCAACTCCACATTCACAAAACACTTCAGCGCCAAAGCCGTTTTCAGATAGCCCTCAATACAAAGGCTCTAGGCGCAAATATTGGTGTGAGAGCTAATTCAATCAAGGAAACACTGCATGTTGGTGAAGCGCATATTGAAGAAGAATCAGCCGAGTGGTTCTTGTGGGAGAAGAACTCCATTTGGCTCAATAACTTCACACACCATCAGGCTTCCCAGCAGCTCTCAAGGAAACTCAGCTTTCACACTCTAAGCTTAATGCCTTTTGAGTGCATTATCTAGGAATGAACCTGGTAGAACATTCCACACAAACCAATGCACCACATGCGGGTTTCACATGCCACCAACTCCACATTCACACACAACTTCAGCGCCAAAGCCGTTTTCAGATAGCCCTCAATACAAAGGCTCTAGGCCCAAATATTGGTGTGAGGGCTAATTCAATCAAGGAAACACTGCATGTTGGTGAAGCGCATATTGAAGAAGAATCAGCCGAGTGGTTCTTGTGGGAGAACATCTCCATTTGGCTCACTAACTTCACACACCATCAGGCTTCCAAGCAGCTCTCAAGGAAACTCAGCTTTCACACTCTAAGCTTAATGCCGTTTGAGTGCCTAGGACTGGAATGAAGCTTGGTGAGCTTCCCACACAAACCAATGCTCCACATGCGGGTTTCACATGCCACCAACTCCACATTCACAGACAACTTCAGTGCCAAAGCCGTTTTCAGATAGCCCTCAATACAAAGGCTCTAGGCGCAAATATTTGCGTAAGAGCAAATCCAATCAAGGAAACACTGCATGTTGGTGAAGCGCATATTGCGGAAGAATCAGCCGAGTGGTTCTTGTGGGAGAACAACTCCATTTGGCTCACTCACTTCACACACCATCAGGCTTCCAAGCAGCTCTCAAGGAAACTCAGCTTTCACACTCTAGGCTTAATGCCCTTTGAGGGCATTATCTAGGAACGAACCTGGTAGAGCATCCCACACAAACCAATGCTCCACATGCGGATTTCACATGCCACCAACTCCACATTCACAGACAACTTCCTAGCTAAAGCCTTTTTCAGATAGCCCTCAATACAAAGGCTCTAGGCGCAAATATTGGTGTGAGAGCTAATTCAATCAAGGAAACACTGCATGTTGGTGAAGCGCATATTGAAGAAGAATCAGCCGAGAGGTTCTTGTGGGAGAACAACTCCATTTGGCTCAATAACTTCACACACCACCAGGCTTCCAAGCAGCTCTCAAGGAAACTCAGCTTTCACACTCTAGGCTTAATGCCCTTTGAGTGCCTAGGACTGAAATGAAGCTTGGTGAGCTTCCCACACAAAACAATGCTCCACATGCGGGTTTCACATGCCACCAACTCCACATTCACAGACAACTTCAGCGCCAAAGCCATTTCAGGTAGCCCTCAATACAAAGGCTCAAGGCGAAAATATTTGTGTGAGGGCTAATTCAATCAAGGAAACACTGCATGTTGGTGAAGCGCATATTGAAGAAGAATCAGCCGAGTGGTTCTTGTGGGAGAAGAACTCCATTTGGCTCACTAACTTCACACACCATCAGGCTTCCAAGAAGCTCTCAAGGAAACTCAGCTTTCACACTCTAGGCTTAATGCCCTTTGAGTGCATTATCTAGGAACGAACCTGGTAGAGCATCCCACACAAACCAATGCTCCACATGCGGGTTTCACATGCCACCAACTCCACATTCACAGACAACTTCAGCGCCAAAGCCGTACAGATAGCCCTCACTACAAAGGATCTAGGCCCAAATATTGGTGTGAGAGCTAATTCAATCAAGGAAACACTGCATGTTGGTGAAGCGCATATTGAAGAAGAATCAGCCGAGTGGTTCTTGTGGGAGAACAACTCCATTTGGCTCAATAACTTCACACACCATCAGGCTTCCAAGCAGCTCTCAAGGAAACTCAGCTTTCACACTCTAGGCTTAATGCCCTTTGAGTGCCTAGGACTGAAATGAACCTTGGTGAGCTTCCCACACAAACCAATGCTCCACATGCGGGTTTCACATGCCACCAACTACTCCACATTCACAGACAACTTCAGCGCCAAAGCCGTTTTCAGATAGCCCTCAATACAAAGGCTCTAAGCGGAAATATTGGTGTGAGAGCTAATTCAATCAAGGAAACACTGCATGTTGGTGAAGCGCATATTGAAGAAGAATCAGCCGAGTGGTTCTTGTGGGAGAACAACTCCATTTGGCTCACTAACTTCACACACCAACAGGCTTCCAAGCAGCTCTCAAGGAAACTCAGCTTTCACACTCTAGGCTTAATGCCCTTTGAGTACCTAGTACTGAAATGAAGCTTGGTGAGCTTCCCACACAAACCAATGCTCCACATGCGGGTTTCACATGCCACCAACTCCACATTCACAGACAACGTCCTAGCCATAACCGTTTTCAGATAGGCCTCAATAGAAGGGCTCGAAGCGGAAATATTGGTGTGAGAGATAATTCAATCAAGGAAACACTGCATGTTGGTGAAGCGCATATTGAAGAAGAATCAGCCGAGTGGTTCTTGTGGGAGAACAACTCCATTTGGCTCACTAACTTCACACATAATCAGGCTTCCAAGCAGCTCTCAAGGAAACTCAGCTTTCACGCTCTAGGTTTAATGCATTTGAGTTCCTAGGACTGAAATGAAGCTTGGTGAGCTTCCCACACAAACCAATGCTCCACATGCGGGTTTCACATGCCACCAACTTCTCATTCACAGACAACTTCCTAGCTAAAGCCGTTTTCAGATAGCTCTTAATAGAAAGGCTCTAGGCGCAAATATTGGTGTGAGGGCTAATTCAATCAAGGAAACACTGCATGTTGGTGAAGCGCATATTGAAGAAGAATCAGCCGAGTGGTTCTTGTGGGAGAACAACTCCATTTGGCTCACTAACTTTACACACCACCAGGCTTCCAAGCAGCTCTCAAGGAAACTCAGTTTTCACACTCTAGGATTAATGCCCTTTGAGTGCATTATCTAGGAATGAACGTGGTAGAACATCCCACACAAACCAATGCTCCACATGCGGGTTTCACATGCCACCAACTCCACATTCACAGACAACTTCAGCGCCAAAGCCGTTTTCAGATAGCCCTCAATGCAAAGGCTCTAGGCGCAAATATTGGTGTGAGAGCTAATTCAATCAAGGAAACACTGCATGTTGGTGAAGCGCATATTGAAGAACAATCAGCCAAGTGGTTTTGTGGGAGAACAACTCCATTTGGCTCACTAACTTCACACACCATCAGGCTTCCAAGCAGCTCTCAAGGAAACTCAGCTTTCACACTCTAGGCTTAATGCCCTTTGTGTGCCTAGGACTGAAATGAAGCTTGGTGAGCTTCCCACACAAACCAATGCTCCACATGCGGGTTTCACATGCCACCAACTCCACATTCACAGACAACGTCCTAGCCATAACCGTTTTCAGATAGGCCTCAATAGAAGGGCTCTAAGCGGAAATATTGGTGTGAGAGCTAATTCAATCAAGGAAACACTGCATGTTGGTGAAGCGCATATTGAAGAAGAATCAGCCGAGTGGTTCTTGTGGGAGAACAACTCCATTTGGCTCACTAACTTTACACACCACCAGGCTTCCAAGCAGCTCTCAAGGAAACTCAGTTTTCACACTCTAGGCTTAATGCCCTTTGAGTGCATTATCTAGGAATGAACGTGGTAGAACATCTCACACAAACCAATGCTCCACATGTGGGTTTCACATGCCACCAACTCCACATTCACAGACAACTTCAGCGCCAAAGCCGTTTTGATAGCCCTCAATACAAAGGCTCTAGGCAGAAATATTTGTGTGAGGGCTAATTCAATCAAGGAAACACTGCATGTTGGTGAAGAGCATATTGAAGAAGAATCAGCCGAGTGGTTCTTGTGGGAGAACAACTCCATTTGGCTCACTAACGTCACACACCATCAGGCTTCCAAGCAGCTCTCAAGGAAACTCAGCTTTCACACTCTAGGTTTAATGCCCTTTGAGTGCCTAGGACTGAAATGAAGCTTGGTGAGCTTCCCACACAAAACAATGCTCCACATGCGAGTTTCACATGCCACCAACTCCACATTCACAGACAACGTCCTATCCAAAGAGGTTTTCTGATAGGCCTCCATAGAAGGTTCTAAGCGGAAATATTGGTGTGAGAGCTAATTCAATCAAGGAAACACTGCATGTTGGTGAAGCGCATATTGAAGAAAAATCAGCCGAGTGGTTCTTGTGGGAGAACAACTCCATTTGGCTCACTAACTTCACACACCAACAGGCTTCCAAGCAGCTCTCAAGGAAACTCAGCTTTCACACTCTAGGCTTAATGCCCTTTGAGTGCCTAGGACTGAAATGAAGCTTGGTGAGCTTCCCACACAAACCAATGCTCCAAATGCGGGTTTCACATGGCACCAACTCCACATTCACAGACAACGTCCTAGCCAAAGCCGTTTTCAGATAGGCCTCAATAGAAGGGCTCTAGGCGCAAATATTGGTGTGAGGGCTAATTCAATCAAGGAAACACTGCATGTTGGTGAAGCGCATATTGAAGAAGAATCAGCCGAGTGGTTCTTGTGGGAGAACAACTCCATTTGGCTCACTAACTTACACACCACCAGGCTTCCAAGCAGCTCTCAAGGAAAGTCAGTTTTCACACTCTAGGCTTAATGCCATTTGAGTGCATTTTCTAGGAATGAACGTGGTAGAACATCCCACACAAACCAATGCTCCACATGTGGGTTTCACATGCCACCAACTCCACATTCACAGACAACTTCAGCGCCAAAGCCGTTTTCAGATAGCCCTCTATACAAAGGCTCTAGGCACAAATATTTGTGTGAGGGCTAATTCAATCAAGGAAACACTGCATGTTGGTGAAGCGCATATTGAAGAAGAATCAGCCGAGTGGTTCTTGTGGGAGAACAACTCCATTTGGCTCATTAACTTCACACACCATCAGGCTTCCAAGCAGCTCTCAAGGAAACTCAGCTTTCACACTCAAGGTTTAATGCCCTTTGAGTGCCTAGGACTGAAATGAAGCTTGGTGAGCTTCCCACACAAACCAATGCTCCACATGCTGGTTTCACATGCCACCAACTCCACATTCACAGACAACGTCCTAGCCAAAGAGGTTTTCAGATAGGCCTCCATAGAAGGACTCTAAGCGGAAATATTGGTGTGAGAGCTAATTCAATCAAGGAAACACTGCATGTTGGTGAAGCGCATATTGAAGAAGAATCAGCCGAGTGGTTCTTGTGGGAGAACAACTCCATTTGGCTCACTAACTTCACACATAATCAGGCTTCCAAGCAGCTCTCAAGGAAACTCAGCTTTCACAATCTAGGCTTAATGCCCTTTGTGTGCCTAGGACTGAAATGAAGCTTGGTGAGCTTCCGACACAAACCAATGCTCCACATGCGGGTTTCACATGCCACCAACTCCTCATTCACAGACAACTTCCTAGCTAAAGCCGTTTTCACATAGCTCTTAATAGAAAGGCTCTAGGCGCAAATATTGGTGTGAGGGCTAATTCAATCAAGGAAACACTGCATGTTGGTGAAGCGCATATTGAAGAAGAATGAGCCGAGTGGTTCTTGTGGGAGAACAACTCCATTTGGCTCACTAACTTTACACACCACCAGGCTTCCAAGCAGCTCTCAAGGAAACTCAGTTTTCACACTCTAGGCTTAATGCCCTTTGAGTGCATTATCTAGGAATGAAACTGGTAGAACATCCCACACAAAAACCAATGCTCCACATGCGGGTTTCACATGCCACCAACTCCACATTCACAGACAACTTCCTAGCCAAAGCCGTTTTCAGATAGCCCTCAATACAAAGGCTCTAGGCACAAATATTGGTGTGAGAGCTAATTCAATCAAGGAAACACTGCATGTTGGTGAAGCGCATATTGAAGAATCAGCCGACTGATTCTTGTGGGAGAACAACTCCATTTGGCTCACTAACTTCACACACCATCAGGCTTCCAAGCAGCTCTCAGGGAAATTCAGCTTTCACACTCTAGGCTTAATGCCCTTTGAGTGCCTAGGACTGAAATGAAGCTTGGTGAGCTTCCCACACAAACCAATGCTCCACATGCGGGTTTCACATGCCACTAACTCCACATTCACAGACAACTTCCTAGCCAAAGCCGTTTTCAGATAGCCCTCAATACAAAGAATCTAGGCGCAAATATTGGTGCGAGAGCTAATTCAATCAAGGAAACACTGCATGTTGGTGAAGCGCATATTTAAGAAGAATCAGCCGAGTGGTTCTTGTGGGAGAACAACTCCATTTGGCTCACTAACTTCACACACCATCAGGCTTCCAAGCAGCTCTCAAGGAAACTCAGTTTTCACACTCTAGGCTTAATGCCCTTTGAGTGCATTATAAAGGAATGAAACTGGTAGAACATCCCACACAAACCAATGCTCCACATGCGGGTTTCACATGCCACCAACTCCACATTCACAGACAACTTCCTAGCCAAAGCCGTTTTCAGATAGGCCTCAATAGAAGGGCTCTAAGCGGAAATATTGGTGTGAGAGCTAATTCAATCAAGGAAACACTGCATGTTGGTGAAACGCATATTGAGGAAGAATCAGCCGAGTGGTTCTTGTGGGAGAACAACTCCATTTGGCTCACTAACTTCACACACCATCAGGCTTCCAAGCAGCTCTCAAGGAAACTCAGCTTTCACACTCTAGGCTTAATGCCCTTTGAGTGCCTAGGACTGAAATAAAGCTTGGTGAGCTTCACACAAAAACCAATGCTACACATGCGGTTTTCACATGCCACCAACTCCACATTCACAGACAGCTTCCTAGCCAAAGCCGTTTTCAGGTAGCCCTCAATACAAAGGCTCTAGGCCCAAATATTGGTGTGAGAGCTAATTCAATCAAGGAAACACTGCATGTTGGTGAAGCGCATATTGAAGAAGAATCAGCCGAGTGGTTCTTGTGGGAGAACAACTCCATTTGGCTCACTAACTTCAAACACCACCAGGCTTCCAAGCAGCTCTCAAGGAAACTCAGCTTTCACACTCTAGGTTTAATGCCCTTTGAGTACCTAGGACTGAAATGAAGCTTGGTGAGCTTCCCACACAATCCAATGCTCCACATGCGGGTTTCACATGCCACCAACTCCACATTCACACACAACTTCCTAGCCAAAGCCGTTTTCAGATAGGCCTCAATAGAAGGGCTCTAAGCGGAAATATTGGTGTGAGAGCTAATTCAATCAAGGAAACACTGCTTGTTGGTGAAGCGCATATTGAAGAAGAATCAGCAGAGTGGTTCTTGTGGGAGAACAACTCCATTTGGGACACTAACTTCACACACCATCAGGCTTCCAAGCAGCTCTCAAGGAAACAGCTTTCACAATCTAGGCTTAATGCCCTTTGAGTGCCTAGGACTGAAATGAAGCTTGGTGAGCTTCCCACACAAACCAATGCTCCACATGCGGGTTTCACATGCCACCAACTCCACATTCACAGACAACTTCCTAGCTAAAGCCGTTTTCAGATAGCCCTCAATGCACAGGCTCTAGGCGCAAATATTGGTGTGAGAGCTAATTCAATCAAGGAAACACTGCATGTTGCTGAAGCGCATATTGAAGAAGAATCAGCCGAGTGGTTCTTGTGGGAGAACAACTCCATTTGGCTCACTAACTTCACACACCATCAGGCTTCCAAGCAGCTCTCAAGGAAACTCAGCTTTCACACTCTAGGTTTAATGCTCTTTGAGTGCCTAGGACTGAAATAAAGCTTGGTGAGCTTCCCACACAAACCAATGCTCCACATGCGGGTTTCACATGCCACCAACTCCACATTCACAGACAACCTCCTATCCAAAGTGGTTTTCAGATATGCCTCAATAGAAGGGCTCTAAGCGGAAATATTGGTGTGAGAGCTAATTCAATCAAGGAAACACTGCATGTTGGTGAAGCGCATATTGAAGAAGAATCAGCCGAGTGGTTCTTGTGGGAGAACAACTCCATTTGGCTCACTAACTTCACACATAATCAGGCTTCCAAGCAGCTCTCAAGGAAACTCAGCTTTCACAATCTAGGCTTAATGCCCTTTGTGTGCCTAGGACTGAAATGAAGCTTGGTGAGCTTCCCACACAAACCAATGCTCCACATGCGGGTTTCACATGCCACCAACTCCACATTCACAGACAACTTCCTAGCTAAAGCCGTTTTCAGATAGCCCTCAATACAAAGGCTCTAGGCTCAAATATTGGTGTGAGAGCTAATTCAATCAAGGAAACACTGCATGTTGGTGAAGCGCATATTGAAGAAGAATCAGCCAAGTGGTTCTTGTGGGAGAACAACTCCATTTGGCTCACTAACTTTACACACCACCAGGCTTCCAAGCAGCTCTCAAGGAAACTCAGTTTTCACACTCTAGGCTTAATGCCCTTTGAGTGCATTATCTAGGAATGAAACTGGTAGAACATCCCACACAAAATCCAATGCTCCACATGCGGGTTTCACATGCCACCAACTCCACATTCACAGACAACTTCCTAGCCAAAGCCGTTTTCAGATAGCCCTCAATACAAAGGCTCTAGGCACAAATATTGGTGTGAGAGCTAATTCAATCAAGGAAACACTGCATGTTGGTGAAGCGCATATTGAAGAATCAGCCGACTGATTCTTGTGGGAGAACAACTCCATTTGGCTCACTAACTTCACACACCATCAGGCTTCCAAGCAGCTCTCAGGGAAATTCAGCTTTCACACTCTAGGCTTAATGCCCTTTGAGTGCCTAGGATTGAAATGAAGCTTGGTGAGCTTCCCACACAAACCAATGCTCCACATGCGGGTTTCACATGCCACTAACTAAACATTCACAGACAACATCCTAGCCAAAGCCGTTTCAGGTAGCCCTCAATACAAAGACTCTAGGCGCAAATATTGGTGCGAGAGCTAATTCAATCAAGGAAACACTGCATGTTGCTGAAGCGCATATTTAAGAAGAATGAGCCGAGTGGTTCTTGTGGGAGAACAACTCCATTTGGCTCACTAACTTCACACACCATCAGGCTTCCAAGCAGCTCTCAAGGAAACTCAGTTTTCACACTCTAGGCTTAATGCCCTTTGAGTGCATTATAAAGGAATGAAACTGGTAGAACATCCCACACAAACCAATGCTCCACATGCGGGTTTCACATGCCACCAACTCCACATTCACAGACAACTTCCTAGCCAAAGCCGTTTTCAGATAGGCCTCAATAGAAGGGCTCTAAGCGGAAATATTTGTGTGAGAGCTAATTCAATCAAGGAAACACTGCATGTTGGTGAAACGCATATTGAGGAAGAATCAGCCGAGTGGTTCTTGTGGGAGAACAACTCCATTTGGCTCACTAACTTCACACACCATCAGGCTTCCAAGCAGCTCTTAAGGAAACTCAGCTTTCACAGTCTAGGCTTAATGCCCTTTGAGTGCCTAGGACTGAAATAAAGCTTGGTGAGCTTCACACAAAAACCAATGCTCCACATGCGGGTTTCACATGCCACCAACTCCACATTCACAGACAACTTCCTAGCTAAAGCCGTTTTCATTTAGCCCTCAATGCAAAGGCTCTAGGCGCAAATATTGGTGTGAGAGCTAATTCAATCAAGGAAACACTGCATGTTGGTGCAGCGCATATTGAAGAAGAATCAGCCGAGTGGTTCTTGTGGGAGAACAACTCCATTTGGCTCACTAACTTCAAACACCACCAGGCTTCGAAGCAGCTCTCAAGGAAACTCAGTTTTCACACTCTAGGCTTAATGCCCTTTGAGTGCATTATCTAGGAATGATCCTGTAGAACATCCCATACAAACCAATGCTCCACATGTGGGTTTCACATGCCACCAACTCCACATTCACAGACAACTTGCTAGCCAAAGCCGTTTTCAGATAGCCCTCAATACAAAGGCTCTAGGCACAAATATTTGTGTGCGGGCTAATTCAATCAAGGAAACACTGCATGTTGGTGAAGCGCATATTGAAGAAGAATCAGCCGAGTGGTTCTTGTGGGAGAACAACTCCATTTGGCTCACTAACGTCACACACCATCAGGCTTCCCAGCAGCTCTCAAGGAACCTCAGCTTGCACACTGTAGGTTTAATGCCCTTTGAGTGCCTAGGACTGAAATGAAGCTTGCGGAGCTTCCCACACAAACCAATGCTCCACATGCGGGTTTCACATGCCACCAACTCCACATTCACAGACAACGTCCTAGCCAAAGAGGTTTTCAGATAGGCCTCAATAGAAGGGCTCTAAGCGGAAATATTGGTGTGAGAGCTAATTCAATCAAGCAAACACTGCATGTTGGTGAAGCGCATATTGAGGAAGAATCAGCCGAGTGGTTCTTGGGGGAGAACAACTCCATTTGGCTCACTAACTTCACACACCATCAGGCTTCCAAGCAGCTCTCAAGGAAACTCAGCTTTCACACTCTAGGCTTAATGCCCTTTGAGTGCCTAGGACTGAAATGAAGCTTGGTGAGCTTCACACAAAAACCAATGCTCCACATGTGGGTTTCACATGCCACCAACTCCACATTCACAGACAACTTCAGCGCCAAAGCCTTTTTCAGATAGCCCTCAATACAAAGGCTCTAGGCCCAAATATTGGTGTGAGAGCTAATTCAATCAAGGAAACACTGCATGTTGGTGAAGCGCATATTGAAGAAGAATCAGCCGAGTGGTTCTTGTGGGAGAACAACTCCATTTGGCTCACTAACTTCGCACACCCTCAGGCTTCCAAGCAGCTCTCAAGGAAACTCAGATTTCACACTGTAGGTTTAATGCCATTTGAGTGCCTAGGACTGAAATGAAGCTTGGTGAGCTTCCCACACAAACCAATGCTCCACATGCGGGTTTCCCATGCCACCAACTCCACATTCACAGACAACTTCCTAGCCAAAGCCGTTTTCAGATAGCCCTCAATACAAAGGCTCTAGGCCCAAATATTGGTGTGAGGACTAATTCAATCAAGCAAACACTGCATGTTGGTGAAGCGCATATTGAAGAAGAATCAGCCGAGTGGTTCTTGTGGGAGAACAACTCCATTTGACTCACTAACTTCACACACCATCAGGCTTCCAAGCAGCTCTCAAGGAAACTCAGTTTTCACACTCTAGGCTTAGAGCCATTTGAGTGCCTAGGACTGAAATGAAGCTTGGTGAGCTTCCCACACAAACCAATGCTCCACATGTGGATTTCATACGCCACCAACTCCACATTCACAGACAACTTCCTAGCTAAAGCCGTTTTCAGATAGCCCTCAATACAAAGGCTCTATGCGCAAATATTGGTGTGAGAGCTAATTCAATCAAGGAAACACTGCATGTTGGTGAAGCGCATATTGAAGAAGAATCAGCCGAGTGGTTCTTGTGGGAGAACAACTCCATTTGGCTCACTAACTTCACACACCATCAGGCTTCCAAGCAGCTCTCAAGGAAACTCAGTTTTCACACTCTAGGCTTAATGCCCTTTGAGTGCATTATCTAGGAATGAAACTGGTAGAACATCCCACACAAAAACCAATGCTCCACATGCGGATTTCACATGCCACCAACTCCACATTCACAGACAACTTCCTAGCCAAAGCCGTTTTCAGATAGCCCTCAATACAAAGGCTCGAGGCACAAATATTGGTGTGAGAGCTAATTCAATCAAGGAAACACTGCATGTTGGTGAAGCGCATATTGAAGAATCAGCCGACTGATTCTTGTGGGAGAACACTTCCATTTGGCTCACTAACTTCACACACCATCAGGCTTCCAAGCAGCTCTCAAGGAAACTCAGCTTTCACGCTCTAGGCTTAATGCCCTTTGAGTGCCTAGCACTGAAATGAAGCTTGGTGAGCTTCACACAAAAACCAATGCTCCACATGCGGGTTTCACATGCCACCAACTCCTGATTCACAGACAACTTCCTAGCTAAAGCCGTTTTCAGATAGCCCTCAATACAAAGGCTCTAGGCCCAAATATTGGTGTGAGAGCTAATTCAATCAAGGAAACACTGCATGTTGGTGAAGCGCATATTGAAGAATCAGCCGACTGATTCTTGTGGGAGAACACTTCCATTTGGCTCACTAACTTCACACACCATCAGGCTTCCAAGCAGCTCTCAAGGAAACTCAGCTTTCACACTCTAGGCTTAATGCCCTTTGAGTGCCTAGGACTGAAATGAAGCTTGGTGAGCTTCACACAAAAACCAATGCTCCACATGCGGGTTTCACATGCCACCAACTCCACATTCACAGACAACTTCCTAGCCAAAGCCGTTTTCAGATAGCCCTCAATACAAAGGCTCTAGGCCCAAATATTGGTGTGAGAGCTAATTCAATCAAGGAAACACTGCATGTTGGTGAAGCGCATATTGAAGAAGAATCAGCAGAGTGGTTCTTGTGGGAGAACAACTCCATTTGGCTCACTAACTTCACACACCATCAGGCTTCCAAGCAGCTCTCAGGGAAATTCAGCTTTCATACTGTAGGTTTAATGCCCTTTGAGTACCTAGGACTGAAATGAAGCTTGGTGAGCTTCCCACAAAAACCAATGCTCCACATGCGGGTTTCACATGCCACCAACTCCACATTCACAGACAACTTCCTAGCCAAAGCCGTTTCAGGTAGCCCTCAACACAAAGACTATAGGCGCAAATATTGGTGCGAGAGCTAATTCAATCAAGGAAACACTGCATGTTGGTGAAGCGCATATTGAAGAAGAATCAGCCAAGTGGTTCTTGTGGGAGAACAACTCCATTTGGCTCACTAACTTCACACACCATCAGGCTTCCAAGCAGCTCTCAAGGAAACTCAGCTTTCACACTCTAGGATTAATGCCCTTTGAGTGCCTAGGACTGAAATGAAGCTTGGTGAGCTTCCCACACAAACCAATGCTCCACATGCGGGTTTCACATGCCACCAACTCCACATTCACAGACAACGTCCTAGCTAAAGCCGTTTTCAGATAGCCCTCAATACAAAGGCTCTAGGCCCAAATATTGGTGTGAGAGCTAATTCAATCAAGGAAAAACTGCATGTTGGTGAAGTGCATATTGAAGAAGAATCAGCCGAGTGGTTCTTGTGGGAGAACAACTCTATTTGGCTCACTAACTTCACACACATTCAGGCTTCCAAGCAGCTCTCAAGGAAACTCAGTTTTCACACTCTAGGCTTAATGCCCTTTGAATGCATTATCTAGGAATGAACCTGGTAGAGCTTCCCACACAAACCAATGCTGCACATGTGGGTTTCACATGCCACCAACTCCACATTCACAGACAACGTCCTAGCCAAAGAGGTTTTCAGATAGGCCTCAATAGAAGGGCTCTAAGCGGAAATATTGGTGTGAGAGCTAATTCAATCAAGGAAACACTGCATGTTGGTGAAGCGCATATTGAGGAAGAATCAGCCGATTGGTTCTTGTGGGAGAACAACACCATTTGGCTCACTAACTTCACACACCATCAGGCTTCCAAGCAGCTCTCAAGGAAACTCAGCTTTCACAATCTAGGCTTAATTCCCTTTGAGTGCCTAGGACTGAAATGAAGCTTGGTGAGCTTCCCACACAAACCAATGCTCCACATGCGGGTTTCACATGCCACCAACTCCACATTCACAGACAACTTCCTAGCTAAAGCCGTTTTCAGATAGCCCTCAATGCAAAGGCTCTAGGCGCAAATATTGGTGTGAGAGCTAATTCAATCAAGGAAACACTGCATGTTGGTGCAGCGCATATTGAAGAAGAATCAGCCGAGTGGTTCTTGTGGGAGAACAACTCCATTTGGCTCACTAACTTCAAACACCACCAGGCTTCGAAGCAGCTCTCAAGGATACTCAGTTTTCACACTCTAGGCTTAATGCCCTTTGAGTGCATTATCAAGGAATGATCCTGTAGAACATCCCACACAAACCAATGCTCCACATGTGGGTTTCACATGCCACCAACTCCACATTCACAGACAACTTCAGCGCCAAAGCCGTTTTCAGATAGCCCTCAATACAAAGTCTCTAGGCACAAATATTTGTGTGCGGGCTAATTCAATCAAGGAAACACTGCATGTTGGTGAAGCGCATATTGAAGAAGAATCAGCCGAGTGGTTCTTGTGGGAGAACAACTCCATTTGGCTCACTAACGTCACACACCATCAGGCTTCCCAGCAGCTCTCAAGGAACCTCAGCTTGCACACTGTAGGTTTAATGCCCTTTGAGTGCCTAGGACTGAAATGAAGCTTGCGGAGCTTCCCACACAAACCAATGCTCCACATGCGGGTTTCACATGCCACCAACTCCACATTCACAGACAACGTCCTAGCCAAAGAGGTTTTCAGATAGGCCTCAATAGAAGGGCTCTAAGCGGAAATATTGGTGTGAGAGCTAATTCAATCAAGCAAACACTGCATGTTGGTGAAGCGCATATTGAGGAAGAATCAGCCGAGTGGTTCTTGGGGGAGAACAACTCCATTTGGCTCACTAACTACACACACCATCAGGCTTCCAAGCAGCTCTCAAGGAAACTCAGCTTTCACACTCTAGGCTTAATGCCCTTTGAGTGCCTAGGACTGAAATGAAGCTTGGTGAGCTTCACACAAAAACCAATGCTCCACATGTGGGTTTCACATGCCACCAACTCCACATTCACAGACAACTTCAGCGCCAAAGCCTTTTTCAGATAGCCCTCAATACAAAGGCTCTAGGCGCAAATATTGGTGTGAGAGCTAATTCAATCAAGGAAACACTGCATGTTGGTGAAGCGCATATTGAAGAAGAATCAGCCGAGTGGTTCTTGTGGGAGAACAACTCCATTTGGCTCACTAACTTCGCACACCATCAGGCTTCCAAGCAGCTCTCAAGGAAACTCAGCTTTCACACTGTAGGTTTAATGCCCTTTGAGTGCCTAGGACTGAAATGAAGCTTGGTGAGCTTCACACAAAAACCAATGCTCCACATGCGGGTTTCACATGCCACCAACTCCACATTCACAGACAACTTCCTAGCCAAAGCCGTTTTCAGATAGCCCTCAATACAAAGGCTCTAGGCCCAAATATTGGTGTGAGAGCTAATTCAATCAAGGAAACACTGCATGTTGGTGAAGCGCATATTGAAGAAGAATCAGCCGAGTGGTTCTTGTGGGAGAACAACTCCATTTGGCTCACTAACTTCACACACCATCAGGCTTCCAAGCAGCTCTCAGGGAAATTCAGCTTTCATACTGTAGGTTTAATGCCCTTTGAGTACCTAGGACTGAAATGAAGCTTGGTGAGCTTCCCACAAAAACCAATGCTCCACATGCGGGTTTCACATGCCACCAACTCCACATTCACAGACAACTTCCTAGCCAAAGCCGTTTCAGGTAGCCCTCAACACAAAGACTATAGGCGCAAATATTGGTGCGAGAGCTAATTCAATCAAGGAAACACTGCATGTTGGTGAAGCGCATATTGAAGAAGAATCAGCCAAGTGGTTCTTGTGGGAGAACAACTCCATTTGGCTCACTAACTTCACACACCACCAGGCTTCCAAGCAGCTCTCAAGGAAACTCAGCTTTCACACTCTAGGATTAATGCCCTTTGAGTGCCTAGGACTGAAATGAAGCTTGGTGAGCTTCCCACACAAACCAATGCTCCACATGCGGGTTTCACATGCCACCAACTCCACATTCACAGACAACGTCCTAGCTAAAGCCGTTTTCAGATAGCCCTCAATACAAAGGCTCTAGGCCCAAATATTGGTGTGAGAGCTAATTCAATCAAGGAAAAACTGCATGTTGGTGAAGTGCATATTGAAGAAGAATCAGCCGAGTGGTTCTTGTGGGAGAACAACTCTATTTGGCTCACTAACTTCACACACATTCAGGCTTCCAAGCAGCTCTCAAGGAAACTCAGTTTTCACACTCTAGGCTTAATGCCCTTTGAATGCATTATCTAGGAATGAACCTGGTAGAGCTTCCCACACAAACCAATGCTGCACATGTGGGTTTCACATGCCACCAACTCCACATTCACAGACAACGTCCTAGCCAAAGAGGTTTTCAGATAGGCCTCAATAGAAGGGCTCTAAGCGGAAATATTGGTGTGAGAGCTAATTCAATCAAGGAAACACTGCATGTTGGTGAAGCGCATATTGAGGAAGAATCAGCCGATTGGTTCTTGTGGGAGAACAACACCATTTGGCTCACTAACTTCACACACCATCAGGCTTCCAAGCAGCTCTCAAGGAAACTCAGCTTTCACAATCTAGGCTTAATTCCCTTTGAGTGCCTAGGACTGAAATGAAGCTTGGTGAGCTTCCCACACAAACCAATGCTCCACATGCGGGTTTCACATGCCACCAACTCCACATTCACAGACAACTTCCTAGCTAAAGCCGTTTTCAGATAGCCCTCAATGCAAAGGCTCTAGGCGCAAATATTGGTGTGAGAGCTAATTCAATCAAGGAAACACTGCATGTTGGTGCAGCGCATATTGAAGAAGAATCAGCCGAGTGGTTCTTGTGGGAGAACAACTCCATTTGGCTCACTAACTTCAAACACCACCAGGCTTCGAAGCAGCTCTCAAGGATACTCAGTTTTCACACTCTAGGCTTAATGCCCTTTGAGTGCATTATCAAGGAATGATCCTGTAGAACATCCCACACAAACCAATGCTCCACATGTGGGTTTCACATGCCACCAACTCCACATTCACAGACAACTTGCTAGCCAAAGCCGTTTTCAGATAGCCCTCAATACAAAGTCTCTAGGCACAAATATTTGTGTGCGGGCTAATTCAATCAAGGAAACACTGCATGTTGGTGAAGCGCATATTGAAGAAGAATCAGCCGAGTGGTTCTTGTGGGAGAACAACTCCATTTGGCTCACTAACTTCACACACCATCAGGCTTCCAAGCAGCTCTCAAGGAAACTCAGCCTTCACACTCTAGGCTTAATGCCCTTTGAGTGCCTAGGACTGAAATGAAGCTTGCGGAGCTTCCCACACAAACCAATGCTCCACATGCGGGTTTCACATGCCACCAACTCCACATTCACAGACAACGTCCTAGCCAAAGAGGTTTTCAGATAGGCCTCAATAGAAGGGCTCTAAGCGGAAATATTGGTGTGAGAGCTAATTCAATCAAGCAAACACTGCATGTTGGTGAAGCGCATATTGAGGAAGAATCAGCCGAGTGGTTCTTGGGGGAGAAATACTCCTTTTGGCTCACTAACTACACACACCATCAGGCTTCCAAGCAGCTCTCAAGGAAACTCAGCTTTCACACTCTAGGCTTAATGCCCTTTGAGTGCCTAGGACTGAAATGAAGCTTGGTGAGCTTCACACAAAAACCAATGCTCCACATGTGGGTTTCACATGCCACCAACTCCACATTCACAGACAACTTCAGCGCCAAAGCCTTTTTCAGATAGCCCTCAATACAAAGGCTCTAGGCCCAAATATTGGTGTGAGAGCTAATTCAATCAAGGAAACACTGCATGTTGGTGAAGCGCATATTGAAGAAGAATCAGCCGAGTGGTTCTTGTGGGAGAACAACTCCATTTGGCTCACTAACTTCGCACACCATCAGGCTTCCAAGAGGCTCTCAAGGAAACTCAGCTTTCACACTGTAGGTTTAATGCCATTTGAGTGCCTAGGACTGAAATGAAGCTTGGTGAGCTTCCCACACAAACCAATGCTCCACATGCGGGTTTCCCATGCCACCAACTCCACATTCACAGACAACTTCCTAGCCAAAGCCGTTTTCAGATAGCCCTCAATACAAAGGCTCTAGGCCCAAATATTGGTGTGAGGACTAATTCAATCAAGCAAACACTGCATGTTGGTGAAGCGCATATTGAAGAAGAATCAGCCGAGTGGTTCTTGTGGGAGAACAACTCCATTTGACTCACTAACTTCACACACCATCAGGCTTCCAAGCAGCTCTCAAGGAAACTCAGTTTTCACACTCTAGGCTTAGAGCCATTTGAGTGCCTAGGACTGAAATGAAGCTTGGTGAGCTTCCCACACAAACCAATGCTCCACATGTGGATTTCACACGCCACCAACTCCACATTCACAGACAACTTCCTAGCTAAAGCCGTTTTCAGATAGCCCTCAATACAAAGGCTCTAGGCGCAAATATTGGTGTGAGAGCTAATTCAATCAAGGAAACACTGCATGTTGGTGAAGCGCATATTGAAGAAGAATCAGCCGAGTGGTTCTTGTGGGAGAACAACTCCATTTGGCTCACTAACTTCACACACCATCAGGCTTCCAAGCAGCTCTCAAGGAAACTCAGTTTTCACACTCTAGGACTAATGCCCTTTGAGTGCATTATCTAGGAATGAAACTGGTAGAACATCCCACACAAAAACCAATGCTCCACATGCGGATTTCACATGCCACCAACTCCACATTCACAGACAACTTCCTAGCCAAAGCCGTTTTCAGATAGCCCTCAATACAAAGGCTCGAGGCACAAATATTGGTGTGAGAGCTAATTCAATCAAGGAAACACTGCATGTTGGTGAAGCGCATATTGAAGAATCAGCCGACTGATTCTTGTGGGAGAACACTTCCATTTGGCTCACTAACTTCACACACCATCAGGCTTCCAAGCAGCTCTCAAGGAAACTCAGCTTTCACACTCTAGGCTTAATGCCCTTTGAGTGCCTAGGACTGAAATGAAGCTTGGTGAGCTTCACACAAAAACCAATGCTCCACATGCGGGTTTCACATGCCACCAACTCCACATTCACAGACAACTTCCTAGCCAAAGCCGTTTTCAGATAGCCCTCAATACAAAGGCTCTAGGCCCAAATATTGGTGTGAGAGCTAATTCAATGAAGGAAACACTGCATGTTGGTGAAGCGCATATTGAAGAAGAATCAGCCGAGTGGTTCTTGTGGGAGAACAACTCCATTTGGCTCACTAACTTCACACACCATCAGGCTTCCAAGCAGCTCTCAGGGAAATTCAGCTTTCATACTGTAGGTTTAATGCCCTTTGAGTACCTAGGACTGAAATGAAGCTTGGTGAGCTTCCCACACAAACCAATGCTCCACATGCGGGTTTCACATGCCACCAACTCCACATTCACAGACAACTTCCTAGCCAAAGCCGTTTCAGGTAGCCCTCAACACAAAGACTATAGGCGCAAATATTGGTGCGAGAGCTAATTCAATCAAGGAAACACTGCATGTTGGTGAAGCGCATATTGAAGAAGAATCAGCCGAGTGGTTCTTGTGGGAGAACAACTCCATTTGGCTCACTAACTTCACACACCATCAGGCTTCCAAGCAGCTCTCAAGGAAACTCAGCTTTCACACTCTAGGATTAATGCCCTTTGAGTGCCTAGGACTAAAATGAAGCTTGGTGAGCTTCCCACACAAACCAATGCTCCACATGCGGGTTTCACATGCCACCAACTCCACATTCACAGACAACGTCCTAGCTAAAGCCGTTTTCAGATAGGCCTCAATAGAAGGGCTCTAGGCCCAAATATTGGTGTGAGAGCTAATTCAATCAAGGAAAAACTGCATGTTGGTGAAGTGCATATTGAAGAAGAATCAGCCGAGTGGTTCTTGTGGGAGAACAACTCTATTTGGCTCACTAACTTCACACACATTCAGGCTTCCAAGCAGCTCTCAAGGAAACTCAGTTTTCACACTCTAGGCTTAATGCCCTTTGAATGCATTATCTAGGAATGAACCTGGTAGAGCTTCCCACACAAACCAATGCTGCACATGTGGGTTTCACATGCCACCAACTCCACATTCACAGACAACGTCCTAGCCAAAGAGGTTTTCAGATAGGCCTCAATAGAAGGGCTCTAAGCGGAAATATTGGTGTGAGAGCTAATTCAATCAAGGAAACACTGCATGTTGGTGAAGCGCATATTGAGGAAGAATCAGCCGATTGGTTCTTGTGGGAGAACAACACCATTTGGCTCACTAACTTCACACACCATCAGGCTTCCAAGCAGCTCTCAAGGAAACTCAGCTTTCACAATCTAGGCTTAATTCCCTTTGAGTGCCTAGGACTGAAATGAAGCTTGGTGAGCTTCCCACACAAACCAATGCTCCACATGCGGGTTTCACATGCCACCAACTCCACATTCACAGACAACTTCCTAGCTAAAGCCGTTTTCAGATAGCCCTCAATGCAAAGGCTCTAGGCGCAAATATTGGTGTGAGAGCTAATTCAATCAAGGAAACACTGCATGTTGGTGCAGCGCATATTGAAGAAGAATCAGCCGAGTGGTTCTTGTGGGAGAACAACTCCATTTGGCTCACTAACTTCAAACACCACCAGGCTTCGAAGCAGCTCTCAAGGAAACTCAGTTTTCACACTCTAGGCTTAATGCCCTTTGAGTGCATTATCTAGGAATGATCCTGTAGAACATCCCACACAAACCAATGCTCCACATGTGGGTTTCACATGCCACCACTCCACATTCACAGACAACTTGCTAGCCAAAGCCGTTTTCAGATAGCCCTCAATACAAAGGCTCTAGGCACAAATATTTGTGTGCGGGCTAATTCAATCAAGGAAACACTGCATGTTGGTGAAGCGCATATTGAAGAAGAATCAGCCGAGTGGTTCTTGTGGGAGAACAACTCCATTTGGCTCACTAACGTCACACACCATCAGGCTTCCCAGCAGCTCTCAAGGAAACTCAGCTTGCACACTCTAGGTTTAATGCCCTTTGAGTGCCTAGGACTGAAATGAAGCTTGCGGAGCTTCCCACACAAACCAATGCTCCACATGCGGGTTTCACATGCCACCAACTCCACATTCACAGACAACGTCCTAGCCAAAGAGGTTTTCAGATAGGCCTCAATAGAAGGGCTCTAAGCGGAAATATTGGTGTGAGAGCTAATTCAATCAAGCAAACACTGCATGTTGGTGAAGCGCATATTGAGGAAGAATCAGCCGAGTGGTTCTTGGGGGAGAACAACTCCATTTGGCTCACTAACTTCACACACCATCAGGCTTCCAAGCAGCTCTCAAGGAAACTCAGCTTTCACACTCTAGGCTTAATGCCCTTTGAGTGCCTAGGACTGAAATGAAGCTTGGTGAGCTTCACACAAAAACCAATGCTCCACATGTGGGTTTCACACGCCACCAACTCCACATTCACAGACAACTTGCTAGCCAAAGCCGTTTTCAGTTAGCCCTCAATACAAAGGCTCTAGGCGCAAATATTGGTGTGAGGGCTAATTCAATCAAGGAAACACTGCATGTTGGTGAAGCGCATATTGAAGAAGAATCAGCCGAGTGGTTCTTGTGGGAGAACAACTCCATTTGGCTCACTAACTTCACACACCATCAGGCTTCCAAGCAACTCTCAAGGAACCTCAGTTTTCACACTCTAGGCTTAATGCCCTTTGAGTGCATTATAAAGGAATGAAACTGGTAGAACATCCCACACAAACCAATGCTCCACATGCGGGTTTCACATGCCACCAACTCCACATTCACAGAGCACTTCATCGCCAAAGCCGTTTTCAGATAGCACTCAATACAAAGGCTCTAAGCGCAAATATTGGTGTGAGGGCTAATTCAATCAAGGAAACACTTTATGTTTGTAAGCGCATATTGAGGAAGAATCAGCCGTGTGGTTCTTGTGGGACAACAACTCCATTTGGCTCACTAACTTCACACAGCATCAGGCTTCCAAGCAGCTCTCAAGGAAACTGAGCTTTCACACTGTAGGTTTAATGCCCTTTGAGTGCCTAGGACTGAAATGAAGCTTGGTGAGCTTCCCACACAAACCAATGCTCCACATGCGGGTTTCACATGCCACCAACTCCACATTCACAGACAACTTCCTAGCCAAAGCCGTTTTCAGATAGCCCTCAATACAAAGGCTCTAGGCGCAAATATTGGTGTGAGAGCTAATTCAATGAAGGAAACACTGCATGTTGGTGAAGCGCATATTGAAGAAGAATCAGCCGAGTGGTTCTTGTGGGAGAACAACTCCATTTGGCTCACTAACTTCACACACCAACAGGCTTCCAAGCAGCTCTCAAGGAAACTCAGCTTTCACACTCTAGGCTTAATGCCCTTTGAGTACCTAGGACTGAAATGAAGCTAGGTGAGCTTCCCACACAAACCAAGGCTCCACATGCGGGTTTCACATGCCACCAACTCCACATTCACAGACAACTTCCTAGCCAAAGCCGTTTTCAGGTAGCCCTCAATAGAAGGGCTCTAAGCGCAAATATTGGTGTGAGAGCTAATTCAATCAAGGAAACACTGCATGTTGGTGAAGCGCATATTGAAGAAGAATCAGCCGAGTGGTTCTTGTGGGAGAACAACTCCATTTGGCTCACTAACTTCACACACCACCAGGCTTGGAAGCAGCTCTCAAGGAAACTCAGCTTTCACACTCTAGGCTTAATGCCCTTTGAGTACATTCTCTAGGAACGAACCTGGCAGAGCATCCCACACAAACCAATGCTCCACTTGCGGGTTTCACATGCCACCAACTCCACATTCACATACAACTTCAGCGCCAAAGTCGTTTTCAGATAGCCCTCAATACAAAGGCTCTAGGCGCAAATATTGGTGTGAGAGCTAATTCAATCAAGGAAACACTGCATGTTGGTGAAGCTCATATTGGAGAAGAATCAGCCGAGTGGTTCTTGTGGGAGAACAACTCCATTTGGCTCACTAACTTCACACACCATCAGGCTTCCAAGCAGCTCTCAAGGAAACTCAGCTTTCACACTCTAGGCTTAATGCCCTTTGAGTGCCTAGGACTGAAATGAAGCTTGGTGAGCTTCCCACACAAACCAATGCTCCACATGCGGGTTTCACATGCCACCAACTCCACATTCACAGACAACTTGCTAGCCAAAGCCGTTTTCAGTTAGCCCTCAATACAAAGGCTCTAGGCGCAAATATTGGTGTGAGGGCTAATTCAATCAAGGAAACACTGCATGTTGGTGAAGCGCATATTGAAGAAGAATCAGCCGAGTGGTTCTTGTGGGAGAACAACTCCATTTGGCTCACTAACTTCACACACCATCAGGCTTCCAAGCAACTCTCAAGGAACCTCAGTTTTCACACTCTAGGCTTAATGCCCTTTGAGTGCATTATAAAGGAATGAAACTGGTAGAACATCCCACACAAACCAATGCTCCACATGCGGGTTTCACATGCCACCAACTCCACATTCACAGACAACTTCCTAGCCAAAGCCGTTTTCAGATAGCCCTCAATACAAAGGCTCTAGGCGCAAATATTGGTGTGAGAGCTAATTCAATCAAGGAAACACTGCATGTTGGTGAAGTGCATATTGAAGAAGAATCACCCGAGTGGTTCTTGTGGGAGAACAACTCCATTTGGCTCACTAACTTCACACACCATCAGGCTTCCAAGCAGCTCTCAAGGAAACTCAGTTTTCACACTCTAGGCTTAATGTCCTTTGAATGCATAATCTAGGAATGAACCTGGTAGAGCATCCCACACAAACCAATGCTTCACATGCGGGTTTCACATGCCACCAACTCCACATTCACAGACAACCTCCTAGCCAAAGCCGTTTTCAGATAGCCCTCAATACAAAGTCTCTAGGCCCAAATATTGGTGTGAGAGCTAATTCAATCAAGGAAACACTGCATGTTGGTGAAGCGCATATTGAAGAAGAATCAGCCAAGTGGTTCTTGTGGGAGAACAACTCCATTTGGCTCACTAACTTCACACACCATCAGGCTTCCAAGCAGCTCTCAAGGAAACTCAGCTTTCACACTCTAGGCTTAATGCCCTTTGAGTGCCTAGGACTGAAATGAAGCTTGGTGAGCTTCACACAAAAACCAATGCTCCACATGCGGGTTTCACATGCCACCAACTCCACATTCACAGACAACTTCATCGCCAAAGCCGTTTTCAGATAGCACTCAATACAAAGGCTCTAAGCGCAAATATTGGTGTGAGGGCTAATTCAATCAAGGAAACACTTTATGTTTGTAAGCGCATATTGAGGAAGAATCAGCCGTGTGGTTCTTGTGGGAGAACAACTCCATTTGGCTCACTAACTTCACACACCATCAGGCTTCCAAGCAGCTCTCAAGGAAACTCAGCTTTCACACTGTAGGTTTAATGCCCTTTGAGTGCCTAGGACTGAAATGAAGCTTGGTGAGCTTCCCACAAAAAGCAATGCTCCACATGCGGGTTTCACATGCCACCAACTCCACATTCACAGACAACTTCAGCGCCAAAGCCGTTTTCAGATAGCCCTCAATACAAAGGCTCTAGGCCCAAATATTGGTGTGAGAGCTAATTCAATCAAGGAAACACTGCATGTTGGTGAAGCGCATATTGAAGAAGAATCAGCGGAATGGTTCTTGTGGGACAACAACTCCATTTGGCTCACTAACTTCACACAGCATCAGGCTTCCAAGCAGCTCTCAAGGAAACTGAGCTTTCACACTGTAGGTTTAATGCCCTTTGAGTGCCTAGGACTGAAATGAAGCTTGGTGAGCTTCCCACACAAACCAATGCTCCACATGCGGGTTTCACATGCCACCAACTCCACATTCACAGACAACTTGCTAGCTAAAGCCGTTTTCAGATAGCCCTCAATACAAAGGCTCTAGGCGCAAATATTGGTGTGAGAGCTAATTCAATGAAGGAAACACTGCATGTTGGTGAAGCGCATATTGAAGAAGAATCAGCCGAGTGGTTCTTGTGGGAGAACAACTCCATTTGGCTCACTAACTTCACACACCAACAGGCTTCCAAGCAGCTCTCAAGGAAACTCAGCTTTCACACTCTAGGCTTAATGCCCTTTGAGTACCTAGGACTGAAATGAAGCTAGGTGAGCTTCCCACACAAACCAAGGCTCCACATGCGGGTTTCACATGCCACCAACTCCACATTCACAGACAACTTCCTAGCCAAAGCCGTTTTCAGGTAGCCCTCAATAGAAGGGCTCTAGGCGCAAATATTGGTGTGAGAGCTAATTCAATCAAGGAAACACTGCATGTTGGTGAAGCTCATATTGGAGAAGAATCAGCCGAGGGGTTCTTGTGGGAGAACAACTCCATTTGGCTCACTAACTTCACACACCATCAGGCTTCCAAGCAGCTCTCAAGGAAACTCAGCTTTCACACTCTAGGCTTAATGCCCTTTGAGTGCCTAGGACTGAAATGAAGCTTGGTGAGCTTCCCACACAAACCAATGCTCCATATGCGAGTTTCACATGCCACCAACTCCACATTCACAGACAACTTCAGTGCCAAAGCCGTTTTCTGATAGCCCTTAATACAAAGGCTCTAGGCGCAAATATTGGTGTGAGAGCTAATTCAATCAAGGAAACACTGCATGTTGGTGAAGCGCATATTGAAGAAGAATCAGCCGAGTGGTTCTTGTGGGAGAACAACTCCATTTGGCTCACTAACTTCACACACCATCAGGCTTCCAAGCAGCTCTCAAGGAAACTCAGCTTTCACACTCTAGGTTTAATGCCCTTTGAGTGCCTAGGACTGAAATGAAGCTTGGTGAGCTTCCCACACAAACCAATGCTCCACATGCGGGTTTCACATGCCACCAACTCCACATTCACAGACAACTTCAGTGCCAAAGCCGTTTTCAGATAGCCCTCAAAACAAAGGCTCTAGGCGCAAATATTGGTGTGAGAGCAAATTCAATCAAGGAAACACTGCATGTTGGTGAAGCACATATTGAAGAAGAATGAGCCGAGTGGTTCTTGTGGGAGAACAACTCCATTTGGCTCACTAACTTCACACACCATCAGGCTTCCAAGCAGCTCTCAAGGAAACTCAGCTTTCACACTCTAGGCTTAATGCCCTTTGAGTGCCTAGGACTGAAATGAAGCTTGGTGAGCTTCCCACACAAACCTATGCTCCACATGCGGGTTTCACATGCCACCAACTCCACATTCACAGACAACTTCAGCGCCAAAGCCGTTTTCAGATAGCCCTCAATACAAAGGCTCGAGGCACAAATATTGGTGTGAGAGCTAATTCAATCAAGGAAACACTGCATGTTGGTGAAGCGCATATTGAAGAAGAATCAGCCGAGTGGTTCTTGTGGGAGAACAACTCCATTTGGCTCACTAACTTCACGCACCATCAGGAATAAAAGCAGCTCTCAAGGAAACTCAGCTTTCACACTCTAGGCTTAAAGCCCTTTGAGTGCCTAGGACTGAAATGAAGCTTGGTGAGCTTCCCACACAAACCAATGCTCCACATGCGGGTTTCACATGCCACCAACTCCACATTCACAACTTCCTAGCCAAAGCCGTTTCAGATAGCCCTCAATACAAAGGCTCTAGGCGCAACTATTGGTGTGAGAGCTAATTCAATCAAGGAAACACTGCATGTTGGTGAAGCGCATATTGAGGAAGAATCAGCCGAGTGGTTCTTGTGGGAGAACAACTCCATTTGGCTCACTAACTTCACACACCATCAGGCTTCAAAGCAGCTCTCAAGGAAACTCAGCTTTCACACTCTAGGCTTAATGCCCTTTGAGTGCCTAGGACTGAAATGAAGCTTGGTGAGCGACCCACAGAATCCAATACTCCACATGCGGGTTTCACATGCCACCAACTCCACATTCACAGACAACTTCCTAGCTAAAGCCGTTTTCAGATAGCCCTCAATACAAAGGCTCTAGGCGCAAATATTGGTGTGAGAGCTAATTCAATCAAGGAAACACTGCATGTTGGTGAAGCTCATATTGGAGAAGAATCAGCCGAGTGGTTCTTGTGGGAGAACAACTCCATTTGGCTCACTAACTTCACACACCATCAGGCTTCCAAGCATCTCTCAAGGAAACTCAGCTTTCATACTGTAGGCTTAATGCCCTTTGAGTGCCTAGGACTGAAATGAAGCTTGGTGAGCTTCCCACACAAACCAATACTCCACATGCGGGTTTCACATGCCACCAACTCCTCATTCACAGACAACTTCCTAGCTAAAGCCGTTTTCAGATAGCCCTCAATACAAAGGCTCTAGGCGCAAATATTGGTGTGAGAGCAAATTCAATCAAGGAAACACTGCATGTTGGTGAAGCGCATATTGAAGAAGAATCAGCCGAGTGGTTCTTGTGGGAGAACAACTCCATTTGGCTCACTAACTTCACACACCATCAGGCTTCCAAGCAGCTCTCAAGGAAACTCAGCTTTCACACTCTAGGCTTAATGCCCTTTGAGTACATTCTCTAGGAACGAACCTGGCAGAGCATCCCACACAAACCAATGCTCCACTTGCGGGTTTCACATGCCACCAACTCCACATTCACATACAACTTCAGCGCCAAAGCCGTTTTCAGATAGCCCTCAATACAAAGGCTCTAGGCGCAAATATTGGTGTGAGAGCTAATTCAATCAAGGAAACACTGCATGTTGGTGAAGCTCATATTGGAGAAGAATCAGCCGAGTGGTTCTTGTGGGAGAACAACTCCATTTGGCTCACTAACTTCACACACCATCAGGCTTCCAAGCAGCTCTCAAGGAAACTCAGCTTTCACACTCTAGGCTTAATGCCCTTTGAGTGCCTAGGACTGAAATGAAGCTTGGTGAGATTCCCACACAAACCAATGCTCCACATGCGGGTTTCACATGCCACCAACTCCACATTCACAGACAACTTGCTAGCCAAAGCCGTTTTCAGTTAGCCCTCAATACAAAGGCTCTAGGCGCAAATATTGGTGTGAGGGCTAATTCAATCAAGGAAACACTGCATGTTGGTGAAGCGCATATTGAAGAAGAATCAGCCGAGTGGTTCTTGTGGGAGAACAACTCCATTTGGCTCACTAACTTCACACACCATCAGGCTTCCAAGCAACTCTCAAGGAACCTCAGTTTTCACACTCTAGGCTTAATGCCCTTTGAGTGCATTATAAAGGAATGAAACTGGTAGAACATCCCACACAAACCAATGCTCCACATGCGGGTTTCACATGCCACCAACTCCACATTCACAGACAACTTCCTAGCCAAAGCCGTTTTCAGATAGCCCTCAATACAAAGGCTCTAGGCGCAAATATTGGTGTGAGAGCTAATTCAATCAAGGAAACACTGCATGTTGGTGAAGTGCATATTGAAGAAGAATCACCCGAGTGGTTCTTGTGGGAGAACAACTCCATTTGGCTCACTAACTTCACACACCATCAGGCTTCCAAGCAGCTCTCAAGGAAACTCAGTTTTCACACTCTAGGCTTAATGTCCTTTGAATGCATAATCTAGGAATGAACCTGGTAGAGCATCCCACACAAACCAATGCTTCACATGCGGGTTTCACATGCCACCAACTCCACATTCACAGACAACCTCCTAGCCAAAGCCGTTTTCAGATAGCCCTCAATACAAAGTCTCTAGGCCCAAATATTGGTGTGAGAGCTAATTCAATCAAGGAAACACTGCATGTTGGTGAAGCGCATATTGAAGAAGAATCAGCCAAGTGGTTCTTGTGGGAGAACAACTCCATTTGGCTCACTAACTTCACACACCATCAGGCTTCCAAGCAGCTCTCAAGGAAACTCAGCTTTCACACTCTAGGCTTAATGCCCTTTGAGTGCCTAGGACTGAAATGAAGCTTGGTGAGCTTCACACAAAAACCAATGCTCCACATGCGGGTTTCACATGCCACCAACTCCACATTCACAGACAACTTCATCGCCAAAGCCGTTTTCAGATAGCACTCAATACAAAGGCTCTAAGCGCAAATATTGGTGTGAGGGCTAATTCAATCAAGGAAACACTTTATGTTTGTAAGCGCATATTGAGGAAGAATCAGCCGTGTGGTTCTTGTGGGAGAACAACTCCATTTGGCTCACTAACTTCACACACCATCACGCTTCCAAGCAGCTCTCAAGGAAACTCAGTTTTCACACTCTAGGCTTAATGTCCTTTGAATGCATAATCTAGGAATGAACCTGGTAGAGCATCCCACACAAACCAATGCTTCACATGCGGGTTTCACATGCCACCAACTCCACATTCACAGACAACCTCCTAGCCAAAGCCGTTTTCAGATAGCCCTCAATACAAAGTCTCTAGGCCCAAATATTGGTGTGAGAGCTAATTCAATCAAGGAAACACTGCATGTTGGTGAAGCGCATATTGAAGAAGAATCAGCCAAGTGGTTCTTGTGTGAGAACAACTCCATTTGGCTCACTAACTTCACACACCATCAGGCTTCCAAGCAGCTCTCAAGGAAACTCAGCTTTCACACTCTAGGCTTAATGCCCTTTGAGTGCCTAGGACTGAAATGAAGCTTGGTGAGCTTCACACAAAAACCAATGCTCCACATGCGGGTTTCACATGCCACCAACTCCACATTCACAGACAACTTCATCGTCAAAGCCGTTTTCAGATAGCACTCAATACAAAGGCTCTAAGCGCAAATATTGGTGTGAGGGCTAATTCAATCAAGGAAACACTTTATGTTTGTAAGCGCATATTGAGGAAGAATCAGCCGTGTGGTTCTTGTGGGAGAACAACTCCATTTGGCTCACTAACTTCACACACCATCAGGCTTCCAAGCAGCTCTCAAGGAAACTCAGCTTTCACACTGTAGGTTTAATGCCCTTTGAGTGCCTAGCACTGAAATGAAGCTTGGTGAGCTTCCCACAAAAAGCAATGCTCCACATGCGGGTTTCACATGCCACCAACTCCACATTCACAGACAACTTCAGCGCCAAAGCCGTTTTCAGATAGCCCTCAATACAAAGGCTCTAGGCCCAAATATTGGTGTGAGAGCTAATTCAATCAAGGAAACACTGCATGTTGGTGAAGCGCATATTGAAGAAGAATCAGCGGAATGGTTCTTGTGGGACAACAACTCCATTTGGCTCACTAACTTCACACAGCATCAGGCTTCCAAGCAGCTCTCAAGGAAACTGAGCTTTCACACTGTAGGTTTAATGCCCTTTGAGTGCCTAGGACTGAAATGAAGCTTGGTGAGCTTCCCACACAAACCAATGCTCCACATGCGGGTTTCACATGCCACCAACTCCACATTCACAGACAACTTGCTAGCTAAAGCCGTTTTCAGATAGCCCTCAATACAAAGGCTCTAGGCGCAAATATTGGTGTGAGAGCTAATTCAATGAAGGAAACACTGCATGTTGGTGAAGCGCATATTGAAGAAGAATCAGCCGAGTGGTTCTTGTGGGAGAACAACTCCATTTGGCTCACTAACTTCACACACCAACAGGCTTCCAAGCAGCTCTCAAGGAAACTCAGCTTTCACACTCTAGGCTTAATGCCCTTTGAGTACCTAGGACTGAAATGAAGCTAGGTGAGCTTCCCACACAAACCAAGGCTCCACATGCGGGTTTCACATGCCACCAACTCCACATTCACAGACAACTTCCTAGCCAAAGCCGTTTTCAGGTAGCCCTCAATAGAAGGGCTCTAGGCGCAAATATTGGTGTGAGAGCTAATTCAATCAAGGAAACACTGCATGTTGGTGAAGCTCATATTGGAGAAGAATCAGCCGAGGGGTTCTTGTGGGAGAACAACTCCATTTGGCTCACTAACTTCACACACCATCAGGCTTCCAAGCAGCTCTCAAGGAAACTCAGCTTTCACACTCTAGGCTTAATGCCCTTTGAGTGCCTAGGACTGAAATGAAGCTTGGTGAGCTTCCCACACAAACCAATGCTCCATATGCGAGTTTCACATGCCACCAACTCCACATTCACAGACAACTTCAGTGCCAAAGCCGTTTTCTGATAGCCCTTAATACAAAGGCTCTAGGCGCAAATATTGGTGTGAGAGCTAATTCAATCAAGGAAACACTGCATGTTGGTGAAGCGCATATTGAAGAAGAATCAGCCGAGTGGTTCTTGTGGGAGAACAACTCCATTTGGCTCACTAACTTCACACACCATCAGGCTTCCAAGCAGCTCTCAAGGAAACTCAGCTTTCACACTCTAGGTTTAATGCCCTTTGAGTGCCTAGGACTGAAATGAAGCTTGGTGAGCTTCCCACACAAACCAATGCTCCACATGCGGGTTTCACATGCCACCAACTCCACATTCACAGACAACTTCAGTGCCAAAGCCGTTTTCAGATAGCCCTCAAAACAAAGGCTCTAGGCGCAAATATTGGTGTGAGAGCAAATTCAATCAAGGAAACACTGCATGTTGGTGAAGCACATATTGAAGAAGAATGAGCCGAGTGGTTCTTGTGGGAGAACAACTCCATTTGGCTCACTAACTTCACACACCATCAGGCTTCCAAGCAGCTCTCAAGGAAACTCAGCTTTCACACTCTAGGCTTAATGCCCTTTGAGTGCCTAGGACTGAAATGAAGCTTGGTGAGCTTCCCACACAAACCTATGCTCCACATGCGGGTTTCACATGCCACCAACTCCACATTCACAGACAACTTCAGCGCCAAAGCCGTTTTCAGGTAGCCCTCAATACAAAGGCTCGAGGCACAAATATTGGTGTGAGAGCTAATTCAATCAAGGAAACACTGCATGTTGGTGAAGCGCATATTGAAGAAGAATCAGCCGAGTGGTTCTTGTGGGAGAACAACTCCATTTGGCTCACTAACTTCACGCACCATCAGGAATAAAAGCAGCTCTCAAGGAAACTCAGCTTTCACACTCTAGGCTTAAAGCCCTTTGAGTGCCTAGGACTGAAATGAAGCTTGGTGAGCTTCCCACACAAACCAATGCTCCACATGCGGGTTTCACATGCCACCAACTCCACATTCACAACTTCCTAGCCAAAGCCGTTTCAGATAGCCCTCAATACAAAGGCTCTAGGCGCAACTATTGGTGTGAGAGCTAATTCAATCAAGGAAACACTGCATGTTGGTGAAGCGCATATTGAGGAAGAATCAGCCGAGTGGTTCTTGTGGGAGAACAACTCCATTTGGCTCACTAACTTCACACACCATCAGGCTTCAAAGCAGCTCTCAAGGAAACTCAGCTTTCACACTCTAGGCTTAATGCCCTTTGAGTGCCTAGGACTGAAATGAAGCTTGGTGATAGACCCACAGAATCCAATACTCCACATGCGGGTTTCACATGCCACCAACTCCACATTCACAGACAACTTCCTAGCTAAAGCCGTTTTCAGATAGCCCTCAATACAAAGGCTCTAGGCGCAAATATTGGTGTGAGAGCTAATTCAATCAAGGAAACACTGCATGTTGGTGAAGCTCATATTGGAGAAGAATCAGCCGAGTGGTTCTTGTGGGAGAACAACTCCATTTGGCTCACTAACTTCACACACCATCAGGCTTCCAAGCATCTCTCAAGGAAACTCAGCTTTCATACTGTAGGCTTAATGCCCTTTGAGTGCCTAGGACTGAAATGAAGCTTGGTGAGCTTCCCACACAAACCAATACTCCACATGCGGGTTTCACATGCCACCAACTCCTCATTCACAGACAACTTCCTAGCTAAAGCCGTTTTCAGATAGCCCTCAATACAAAGGCTCTAGGCGCAAATATTGGTGTGAGAGCAAATTCAATCAAGGAAACACTGCATGTTGGTGAAGCGCATATTGAAGAAGAATCAGCCGAGTGGTTCTTGTGGGAGAACAACTCCATTTGGCTCACTAACTTCACACACCATCAGGCTTCCAAGCAGCTCTCAAGGAAACTCAGCTTTCACACTCTAGGCTTAATGCCCTTTGAGTACATTCTCTAGGAACGAACCTGGCAGAGCATCCCACACAAACCAATGCTCCACTTGCGGGTTTCACATGCCACCAACTCCACATTCACATACAACTTCAGCGCCAAAGCCGTTTTCAGATAGCCCTCAATACAAAGGCTCTAGGCGCAAATATTGGTGTGAGAGCTAATTCAATCAAGGAAACACTGCATGTTGGTGAAGCTCATATTGGAGAAGAATCAGCCGAGTGGTTCTTGTGGGAGAACAACTCCATTTGGCTCACTAACTTCACACACCATCAGGCTTCCAAGCAGCTCTCAAGGAAACTCAGCTTTCACACTCTAGGCTTAATGCCCTTTGAGTGCCTAGGACTGAAATGAAGCTTGGTGAGCTTCCCACAAAAACCAATGCTCCACATGCGGGTTTCACATGCCACCAACTCCACATTCACAGACAACTTGCTAGCAAAAGCCGTTTTCAGTTAGCCCTCAATACAAAGGCTCTAGGCGCAAATATTGGTGTGAGGGCTAATTCAATCAAGGAAACACTGCATGTTGGTGAAGCGCATATTGAAGAAGAATCAGCCGAGTGGTTCTTGTGGGAGAACAACTCCATTTGGCTCACTAACTTCACACACCATCAGGCTTCCAAGCAACTCTCAAGGAACCTCAGTTTTCACACTCTAGGCTTAATGCCTTTTGAGTGCATTATGTAGGAATGAACCTGGTAGAACATCCCACACAAACCAATGCTCCACATGCGGGTTTCACATGCCACCAACTCCACATTCACAGACAACTTCCTAGCCAAAGCCGTTTTCAGATAGCCCTCAATACAAAGGCTCTAGGCGCAAATATTGGTGTGAGAGCTAATTCAATCAAGGAAACACTGCATGTTGGTGAAGTGCATATTGAAGAAGAATCACCCGAGTGGTTCTTGTGGGAGAACAACTCCATTTGGCTCACTAACTTCACACACCATCAGGCTTCCAAGCAGCTCTCAAGGAAACTCAGTTTTCACACTCTAGGCTTAATGTCCTTTGAATGCATAATCTAGGAATGAACCTGGTAGAGCATCCCACACAAACCAATGCTTCACATGCGGGTTTCACATGCCACCAACTCCACATTCACAGACAACCTCCTAGCCAAAGCCGTTTTCAGATAGCCCTCAATACAAAGTCTCTAGGCCCAAATATTGGTGTGAGAGCTAATTCAATCAAGGAAACACTGCATGTTGGTGAAGCGCATATTGAAGAAGAATCAGCCAAGTGGTTCTTGTGGGAGAACAACTCCATTTGGCTCACTAACTTCACACACCATCAGGCTTCCAAGCAGCTCTCAAGGAAACTCAGCTTTCACACTCTAGGCTTAATGCCCTTTGAGTGCCTAGGACTGAAATGAAGCTTGGTGAGCTTCACACAAAAACCAATGCTCCACATGCGGGTTTCACATGCCACCAACTCCACATTCACAGACAACTTCATCGCCAAAGCCGTTTTCAGATAGCACTCAATACAAAGGCTCTAAGCGCAAATATTGGTGTGAGGGCTAATTCAATCAAGGAAACACTTTATGTTTGTAAGCGCATATTGAGGAAGAATCAGCCGTGTGGTTCTTGTGGGAGAACAACTCCATTTGGCTCACTAACTTCACACACCATCAGGCTTCCAAGCAGCTCTCAAGGAAACTCAGTTTTCACACTCTAGGCTTAATGTCCTTTGAATGCATAATCTAGGAATGAACCTGGTAGAGCATCCCACACAAACCAATGCTTCACATGCGGGTTTCACATGCCACCAACTCCACATTCACAGACAACCTCCTAGCCAAAGCCGTTTTCAGATAGCCCTCAATACAAAGTCTCTAGGCCCAAATATTGGTGTGAGAGCTAATTCAATCAAGGAAACACTGCATGTTGGTGAAGCGCATATTGAAGAAGAATCAGCCAAGTGGTTCTTGTGGGAGAACAACTCCATTTGGCTCACTAACTTCACACACCATCAGGCTTCCAAGCAGCTCTCAAGGAAACTCAGCTTTCACACTCTAGGCTTAATGCCCTTTGAGTGCCTAGGACTGAAATGAAGCTTGGTGAGCTTCACACAAAAACCAATGCTCCACATGCGGGTTTCACATGCCACCAACTCCACATTCACAGACAACTTCATCGTCAAAGCCGTTTTCAGATAGCACTCAATACAAAGGCTCTAAGCGCAAATATTGGTGTGAGGGCTAATTCAATCAAGGAAACACTTTATGTTTGTAAGCGCATATTGAGGAAGAATCAGCCGTGTGGTTCTTGTGGGAGAACAACTCCATTTGGCTCACTAACTTCACACACCATCAGGCTTCCAAGCAGCTCTCAAGGAAACTCAGCTTTCACACTGTAGGTTTAATGCCCTTTGAGTGCCTAGCACTGAAATGAAGCTTGGTGAGCTTCCCACAAAAAGCAATGCTCCACATGCGGGTTTCACATGCCACCAACTCCACATTCACAGACAACTTCAGCGCCAAAGCCGTTTTCAGATAGCCCTCAATACAAAGGCTCTAGGCCCAAATATTGGTGTGAGAGCTAATTCAATCAAGGAAACACTGCATGTTGGTGAAGCGCATATTGAAGAAGAATCAGCCGAGTGGTTCTTGTGGGAGAACAACTCCATTTGGCTCACTAACTTCACACACCATAAGGCTTCCAAGCAGCTCTCAAGGAAACTCAGCTTTCACACTCTAGGCTTAATGCCCTTTGAGTGCCTAGGACTGAAATGAAGCTTGGTGAGCTTCCCACACAAACCAATGCTCCACATGCGGGTTTCACATGCCACCAACTCCACATTCACAGACAACTTTCTAGCCAAAGCCGTTTTCAGATAGCCCTCAATGCAAAGGCTATAGGAGCAAATATTTGGGTGAGAGCTAATTCAATCAAGGAAACACTGCATGTTGGTGAAGCGCATATTGAAGAAGAATCAGCCGAGTGGTTCTTGTGAGAGAACAACTCCATTTGGCTCACTAACTTCACACACCATCAGGATTCCAAGCAGCTCTCAAGGAAACTCAGTTTTCACACTCTAGGCTTAATGCCCTTTGAGTGTTAGGACTGAAATGAACCTGGTAGAACATCCCACACAAACCAATGCTCCACATGCGGGTTTCACATGCCACCAACTCCACATTCACAGACAACTTCAGCGCCAAAGCCGTTTTCAGATAGCCCTCAATACAAAGGCTCTAGGCCCAAATATTGGTGTGAGAGCTAATTCAATCAAGGAAACACTGCATGTTGGTGAAACGCATATTGAAGAAGAATCAGCCGAGTGGTTCTTGTGGGAGAACAACTCCATTTGGCTCACTAACTTCACACACCATCAGGCTTCCAAGCAGCTCTCAAGGAAACTCAGTTTTCACACTCTAGGCTTAATGCCATTTGAGTGCCTAGGACTGAAATGAAGCTTGGTGAGCTTCCCACACAAACCAATGCTCCACATGAGGGTTTCACATGCCACCAACTCCACATTCACAGACAACTTCAGCGCCAAAACTGTTTTCAGATAGGCCTCAATAGAAGGGCTCTAAGCGCAAATATTGGTATGAGAGCTAATTCAATCAAGGAAACACTGCATGTTGGTGAAGCGCATTTTGAAGAAGAATCAGCCGAGTGGTTCTTGTGGGAGAACAACTCCAGTTGGCTCACTAACTTCACACACCATCAGGCTTCCAAGCAGCTCTCAAGATAACTCAGCTTTCACACTCTAAGCTTAATGCCGTTTGAGTGCCTAGGACTGAAATGAAGCTTGGTGAGCTTCCCACAAAAACCAATGCTCCATATGCGGGTTTCACATGCCACCAACTCCACATTCACAGACAACTTCAGCGCCAAAGCCGTTTTCAGATAGCCCTCAATAGAAGGGCTCTAAGCGCAAATATTGGTGTGAGAGCTAATTCAATCAAGGAAACACTGCATGTTGGTGAAGCGCATATTGAAGAAGAATCAGCCGAGTGGTTCTTGGGGAGAACAACTCCATTTGGCTCACTAACTTCACACACCACCAGGCTTCCAAGCAGCTCTCAAGGAAACTCAGTTTTCACACTCTAGGCTTAATGCCCTTTGAGTCCTAGGACTGAAATGAACCTGGTAGAACATCCCACACAAACCAATGCTCCACATGCGGGTTTCACATGCCACCAACTCCACATTCACACACAACTTCCTAGCCAAAGCCGTTTCAGGTAGCCCTCAATACAAAGACTCTAGGCGCAAATATTGGTGTGAGAGCTAATTCAATCAAGGAAACACTGCATGTTGGTGAAGCGCATATTGAAGAAGAATCAGCCGAGTGGTTCTTGTGGGAGAACAACTCCATTTGGCTCACTAACTTCACACACCATCAGGCTTCCAAGCAGCTCTCAAGGAAACTCAGCTTTCACACTCTAGGCTTAATGCCCTTTGAGTGCCTAGGACTGAAATGAACCTTGGTGAGCTTCCCACACCAACCAATGCTCCACATGCGGGTTTCACATGCCACCAACTCCACATTCACAGACAACTTTCTAGCCAAAGCCGTTTTCAGATAGCCCTCAATACAAAGGCTCTAGGCGCAAATATTGGTGTGAGAGCTAATTCAATCAAGGGAACACTGCATGTTGGTGAAGCGCATATTGAAGAAGAATCAGCAGAGTGGTTCTTGTGAGAGAACAACTCCATTTGGCTCACTAACGTCACACACGATCAGGATTCTAAGCAGCTCTCAAGGAAACTCAGTTTTCACACTTTAGGCTTAATGCTCTAAGAGTGCCTAGGACTGAAATGAAGCTTGGTGAGCTTCCCACACAAACCAATGCTCCACGTGCGGGTTTCACATGCCACCAACTCCACATTCACAGACAACTTCAGCGCCAAAGCCTTTTTCAGATAGCCCTCAATAGAAGGGCTCTAAGCGCAAATATTGGTGTGAGAGCTAATTCAATCAAGGAAACACTGCATGTTGGTGAAGCGCATATTGAAGAAGAATCAGCCGAGTGGTTCTTGTGGGAGAACAACTCCATTTGGCTCACTAACTTCACACACCATCAGGCTTCCAAGCAGCTCTCAAGGAAACTCAGCTTTCACTCTCTAGGCTTAATGCTCTTTGAGTGCATTATGTAGGAATGAACCTGGTAGAACATCCCACACAAACCAATGCTCCACATGCGGGTTTCACATGCCACCAACTCCACATTCACAGACAACGTCCTAGCCAAAGCCGTTTTCAGATAGCCCTCAATACAAAGGCTCTAGGCCCAAATATTGGTGTGAGAGCTAATTCAATCAAGGAAACACTGCATGTTGGTGAAGCGCATATTGAAGAAGAATCAGCCGAGTGGTTCTTGTGGGAGAACAACTCCATTTGGCTCACAAACTTCACACACCATCAGGCTTCCAAGCAGCTCTCAAGGAAACTCAGTTTTCACACTCTAGGCTTAATGCATTTCAGTGCCTAGGACTGAAATGAAGCTTGGTGAGCTTCCCACACAAACCAATGCTCCACATGCGGGTTTCACATGCCACCAACTCCACATTCACAGACAACTTCAGCGCCAAAGCCGTTTTCAGATAGCCCTCAATAGAAGGGCTCTAAGCGCAAATATTGGTGTGAGAGCTAATTCAATCAAGGAAACACTGCATGTTGGTGAAGCGCATATTGAAGAAGAATCAGCCGAGTGGTTCTTGTGGGAGAACAACTCCATTTGGCTCAGTAACTTCACACACCATCAGGCTTCCATGCAGCTCTCAAGGAAACTCAGTTTTCACACTCTAGGCTTAATGCCCTTTGAGTGCCTAGGACTGAAATGAAGCTTGGTGAGCTTCCCACACAAACCAATGCTCCACATGCGGGTTTCACATGCCACCAACTCCACATTCACAGACAACTTCAGCGCCAAAGCCGTTTTCAGATAGCCCTCAATACAAAGGCGCTAAAGCAAATATTGGTGTGAGAGCTAATTCAATCAAGGAAACACTGCATGTTGGTGAAGCGCATATTGAAGAAGAATCAGCCGAGTGGTTCTTGTGAGAGAACAACTCCATTTGGCTCACTAACGTCACACACCATCAGGATTCCAAGCAGCTCTCAAGGAAACTCAGTTTTCACACTCTAGGCTTAATGCCCTTAGAGTGCCTAGGACTGAAATGAAGCTTGGTGAGCTTACCACACAAACCAATGCTCCACATGCGGGTTTCACATGCCACCAACTCCACATTCACACACAACTTCAGCGCCAAAGCCTTTTTAAGATAGGCCTCAATATAAGGGCTCTAAGCCAAATATTGGTGTGAGAGCTAATTCAATCAAGGAAACACTGCATGTTGGTGAAGCGCATATTGAAGAAGAATCAGCCGAGTGGTTCTTGTGGGAGAACAACTCCATTTGGCTCACTAACTTCACACACCACCAGGCTTCCAAGCAGCTCTCAAGGAAACTCAGCTTTCACGCTCTAGGCCTAATGCTCTTTGAGTGCATTATGTAGGAATGAACCTGGTAGAACATCCCACACAAACCAATGCTCCACATGCGGGTTTCACATGCCACCAACTCCACATTCACAGACAACTTCAGTGCCAAAGCCGTTTTCAGATAGCCCTCAAAACAAAGGCTCTAGGCGCAAATATTGGTGTGAGAGCTAATTCAATCAAGGAAACACTGCATGTTGGTGAAGCACATATTGAAGAAGAATGAGCCGAGTCTTTCTTGTGGGAGAACAACTCCATTTGGCTCACTAACTTCACACACCATCAGGCTTCCAAGCAGCTCTCAAGGAAACTCAGCTTTCACACTCTAGGCTTAATGCCCTTTGAGTGCCTAGGACTGAAATGAAGCTTGGTGAGCTTCCCACACAAACCTATGCTCCACATGCGGGTTTCACATGCCACCAACTCCACATTCACAGACAACTTCAGCGCCAAAGCCGTTTTCAGATAGCCCTCAATACAAAGGCTCTAGGCCCAAATATTGGTGTGAGAGCTAATTCAATCAGGGAAACACTGCATGTTGGTGAAGCGCATATTGAAGAAGAATCAGCCGAGTGGTTCTTGTGGGAGAACAACTCCATTTGGCTCACTAACTTCACGCACCATGAGGAATAAAAGCAGCTCTCAAGGAAACTCAGCTTTCACACTCTAGGCTTAAAGCCCTTTGAGTGCCTAGGACTGAAATGAAGCTTGGTGAGCTTCCCACACAAACCAATGCTCCACATGCGGGTTTCACATGCCACCAACTCCACATTCACAACTTCCTAGCCAAAGCCGTTTCAGATAGCCCTCAATACAAAGGCTCTAGGTGCAACTATTGGTGTGAGAGCTAATTCAATCAAGGAAACACTGCATGTTGGTGAAGCGCGTATTGAGGAAGAATCAGCCGAGTGGTTCTTGTGGGAGAACAACTCCATTTGGCTCACTAACTTCACACACCATCAGGCTTCCAAGCAGCTCTCAAGGAAACTCAGCTTTCACACTCTAGGCTTAACGCCCTTTGAGTGCCTAGGACTGAAATGAAGCTTGGTGAGCGACCCACAGAATCCAATACTCCACATGCGGGTTTCACATGCCACCAACTCCTCATTCACAGACAACTTCCTAGCTAAAGCCGTTTTCAGATAGCCCTCAATACAAAGGCTCTAGGCGCAAATATTGGTGTGAGAGCAAATTCAATCAAGGAAACACTGCATGTTGGTGAAGCGCATATTGAAGAAGAATCAGCCGAGTGGTTCTTGTGGGAGAACAACTCCATTTGGCTCACTAACTTCACACACCATCAGGCTTCCAAGCAGCTCTCAAGGAAACTCAATTTTCACACTCTAGGCTTAATGCATTTCAGTGCCTAGGACTGAAATGAAGCTTGGTGAGCTTCCCACAAAAACCAATGCTCCACATGCGGGTTTCACATGCCACCAACTCCACATTCACAGACAACTTCAGCGCCAAAGCCGTTTTCAGATAGCCCTCAATAGAAGGGCTCTAAGCGCAAATATTGGTGTGAGAGCTGATTCAATCAAGGAAACACTGCATGTTGGTGAAGCGCATATTGAAGAAGAATCAGCAGAGTGGTTCTTGTGGGAGAACAACTCCATTTGGCTCACTAACTTCACACACCATCAGGCTTCCAAGCAGCTCTCAAGGAAACTCAGCTTTCACACTCTAGGCTTAATGCCCTTTGAGTGCCTAGGACTGAAATGAAGCTTGGTGAGCTTACCACACAAACCAATGCTCCACATGCGGGTTTCACATGCCACCAACTCCACATTCACAGACAACTTTCTAGCCAAAGCCGTTTTCAGATAGCCCTCAATGCAAAGGCTATAGGAGCAAATATTTGGGTGAGAGCTAATTCAATCAAGGAAACACTGCATGTTGGTGAAGCGCATATTGAAGAAGAATCAGCCGAGTGGTTCTTGTGAGAGAACAACTCCATTTGGCTCACTAACTTCACACACCATCAGGATTCCAAGCAGCTCTCAAGGAAACTCAGTTTTCACACTCTAGGCTTAATGCCCTTTGAGTCCTAGGACTGAAATGAACCTGGTAGAACATCCCACACAAACCAATGCTCCACATGCGGGTTTCACATGCCACCAACTCCACATTCACAGACAACTTCAGCGCCAAAGCCGTTTTCAGATAGCCCTCAATACAAAGGCTCTAGGCCCAAATATTGGTGTGAGAGCTAATTCAATCAAGGAAACACTGCATGTTGGTGAAGCGCATTTTGAAGAAGAATCAGCCGAGTGGTTCTTGTGGGAGAACAACTCCAGTTGGCTCACTAACTTCACACACCATCAGGCTTCCAAGCAGCTCTCAAGATAACTCAGCTTTCACACTCTAAGCTTAATGCCGTTTGAGTGCCTAGGACTGAAATGAAGCTTGGTGAGCTTCCCACAAAAACCAATGCTCCACATGCGGGTTTCACATGCCACCAACTCCACATTCACAGACAACTTCAGCGCCAAAGCCGTTTTCAGATAGCCCTCAATACAAAGGCTCTAGGCGCAAATATTGGTGTGAGGGCTAATTCAATGAAGGAAACACTGCATGTTGGTGAAGCGCATATTGAAGAAGAATCAGACGAGTGGTTCTTGTGGGAGAACAACTCCATTTGGCTCACTAACTTCACACACCATCAGGCTTCCAAGCAGCTCTCAAGGAAACTCAGCTTTCACACTCTAAGTTTAATGCCCTTTGAGTACCTAGGATTGAAATGAAGCTTGGTGAGCTTCCCACACAAACAAATGCTCCACATGCGGGTTTCACATGCCACCAACTCCACATTCACAGACAACTTCAGCACAAAAGCCGTTTTCAGATAGCCCTCAATAGAAGGACTCTAAGCGGAAATATTGGTGTGAGAGCTAATTCAATCAAGGAAACACTGCATGTTGGTGAAGCGCATATTGAAGAAGAATCAGCCGATTGGTTCTTGGGGAAGAACAACTCCATTTGGCTCACTAACTTCACACACCATCAGGCTTCCAAGCAGCTCTCAAGGAAACTCAGCTTTCACACTCTAGGCTTAATGTCCTTTGAGTGCCTAGGACTGAAATGAAGCTTGGTGAGCTTCCCACACAAACCAATGCTCCACATGCGGGTTTCACATGCCACCAACTCCACATTCACACACAACTTTCTAGCCAAAGCCGTTTTCAGATAGCCCTCAATACAAAGGCTCTAAGCGCAAATATTGGTGTGAGAGCTAATTCAATCAAGGAAACACTGCATGTTGGTGAAGCGCATATTGAAGAAGAATCAGCCGAGTGGTTCTTGTGAGAGAACAACTCCATTTGGCTCACTAACGTCACACACCATCAGGATTCCAAGCAGCTCTCAAGGAAACTCAGTTTTCACACTCTAGGCTTAATGCCCTTAGAGTGCCTAGGACTGAAATGAAGCTTGGTGAGCTTACCACACAAACCAATGCTCCACATGCGGGTTTCACATGCCACCAACTCCACATTCACACACAACTTCAGCGCCAAAGCCTTTTTAAGATAGGCCTCAATATAAGGGCTCTAAGCCAAATATTGGTGTGAGAGCTAATTCAATCAAGGAAACACTGCATGTTGGTGAAGCGCATATTGAAGAAGAATCAGCCGAGTGGTTCTTGTGGGAGAACAACTCCATTTGGCTCACTAACTTCACACACCACCAGGCTTCCAAGCAGCTCTCAAGGAAACTCAGCTTTCACGCTCTAGGCCTAATGCTCTTTGAGTGCATTATGTAGGAATGAACCTGGTAGAACATCCCACACAAACCAATGCTCCACATGCGGGTTTCACATGCCACCAACTCCACATTCACAGACAACTTCAGCGCCAAAGCCGTTTTCAGATAGCCCTCAATACAAAGGCTCTAGGCGCAAATATTGGTGTGAGAGCTAATTCAATCAAGGAAACACTGCATGTTGGTGAAGCACATATTGAAGAAGAATCAGCCGAGTGGTTCTTGTGGGAGAACAACTCCATTTGGCTCACTAACTTCACACACCATCAGGCTTCCAAGCAGCTCTCAAGGAAACTCAGTTTTCACACTCTAGGCTTAATGCATTTCAGTGCCTAGGACTGAAATGAAGCTTGGTGAGCTTCCCACACAAACCAATGCTCCACATGCGGGTTTCACATGCCACCAACTCCACATTCACAGAACACTTCAGCGCCAAAGCCGTTTTCAGATAGGCCTCAATAGAAGGGCTCTAAGCCCAAATATTGGTGTGAGAGCTAATTCAATCAAGGAAACACTGCATGTTGGTGAAGCGCATATTGAAGAAGAATCAGCCGAGTGGTTCTTGTGAGAGAACAACTCCATTTGGCTCACTAACTTCACACACCATCAGGATTCCAAGCAGCTCTCAAGGAAACTCAGTTTTCACACTCTAGGCTTAATGCCCTTTGAGTGCCTAGGACTGAAATGAAGCTTGGTGAGCTTCCCACACAAACCAATGCTCCACATGCGGGTTTCACATGCCACCAACTCCACATTCAGAGACAACTTCAGCGCCAAAGCCTTTTTCAGATAGGCCTCAATATAAGGGCTCTAAGCCAAATATTGGTGTGAGAGCTAATTCAATCAAGGAAACACTGCATGTTGGTGAAGCGCATATTGAAGAAGAATCAGCCGAGTGGTTCTTGTGGGAGAACAACTCCATTTGGCTCACTAACTTCACACACCACCAGGCTTCCAAGCAGCTCTCAAGGAAACTAAACTTTCACACTCTAGGCTTAATGCCCTTTGAGTGCATTATGTAGGAATGAACCTGGTAGAACATCCCACACAAACCAATGCTCCACATGCGGGTTTCACATGCCACCAACTCCACATTCACAGACAACTTCAGCGCCAAAGCCGTTTTCAGATAGCCCTCAATACAAAGGCTCTAGGCCCAAATATTGGTGTGAGAGCTAATTCAATCAAGGAAACACTGCATGTTGGTGAAACGCATATTGAAGAAGAATCAGCCGAGTGGTTCTTGTGGGAGAACAACTCCATTTGGCTCACTAACTTCACACACCATCAGGCTTCCAAGCAGCTCTCAAGGAAACTCAGTTTTCACACTCTAGGCTTAATGCCATTTGAGTGCCTAGGACTGAAATGAAGCTTGGTGAGCTTCCCACACAAACCAATGCTCCACATGCGGGTTTCACATGCCACCAACTCCACATTCACAGACAACTTCAGCGCCAAAGCCGTTTTCAGATAGCCCTCAATAGAAGGGCTCTAAGCGCAAATATTGGTGTGAGAGCTAATTCAATCAAGGAAACACTGCATGTTGGTGAAGCGCATATTGAAGAAGAATCAGCCGAGTGGTTCTTGTGGGAGAACAACTCCATTTGGCTCACTAACTTCACACACCACCAGGCTTCCAAGCAGCTCTCAAGGAAACTCAGTTTTCACACTCTAGGCTTAATGCACTTTGAGTCCTAGGACTGAAATGAACCTGGTAGAACATCCCACACAAACCAATGCTCCACATGCGGGTTTCACATGCCACCAACTCCACATTCACAGACAACTTCCTAGCCAAAGCCGTTTCAGGTAGCCCTCAATACAAAGACTCTAGGCGCAAATATTGGTGTGAGAGCTAATTCAATCAAGGAAACACTGCATGTTGGTGAAGCGCATATTGAAGAAGAATCAGCCGAGTGGTTCTTGTGGGAGAACAACTCCATTTGGCTCAGTAACTTCACACACCATCAGGCTTCCAAGCAGCTCTCAAGGAAACTCAGCTTTCACTCTCTAGGCTTAATGCTCTTTGAGTGCATTATGTAGGAATGAACCTGGTAGAACATCCCACACAAACCAATGCTCCACATGCGGGTTTCACATGCCACCAACTCCACATTCACAGACAACGTCCTAGCCAAAGCCGTTTTCAGATAGCCCTCAATACAAAGGCTCTAGGCACAAATATTGGTGTGAGAGCTAATTCAATCAAGGAAACACTGCATGTTGGTGAAGCGCATATTGAAGAAGAATCAGTAGGGTGGTTCTTGAGGGAGAACAACTCCATTTGGCTCACTAACTTCACACACCATCAGGCTTCCAAGCAGCTCTCAAGGAAACTCAGCTTTCACACTCTAGGCTTAATTCCCTTTGAGTGCCTACGACTGAAATGAAGCTTGGTGAGCTTCCCACACAAACCAATGCTCCACATGCGGGTTTCACCTGCCACCAACTCCACATTCACAGACAACTTCCTAGCCAAAGCCGTTTTCAGATAGCCCTCAATACAAAGGCTCTAGGCGCAAATATTGGTGTGAGAGCTAATTCAATCAAGGAAACACTGCATGTTGGTGAAGCGCATATTGAAGAAGAATCAGCCTAGTGGTTCTTGTGGGAGAACAACTCCATTTGGCTCACTAACTTCACACACCATCAGGCTTCCAAGCATCTCTCATGGAAACTCAGCTTTCACACTCTAGGCTTAATGCCCTTTGAGTACATTATCTAGGAACGAACCTGGTAGAGCATCCCACACAAACCAATGCTCCACATGCGGGTTTCACATGCCACCAACTCCACATTCACAGACAACTTCCTAGCCAAAGCCGTTTTCAGATAGCCCTCAATAGAAGGGCTCTAAGCGCAAATATTGGTGTGAGAGCTAATTCAATCAAGGAAACACAGCATGTTACTGAAGCGCATATTGAAGAAGAATCAGCCGAGTGGTTCTTGTGGGAGAACAACTCCATTTGGCTCACTAACTTCACACACCATCAGGCTTCCAAGCAGCTCTCAAGGAAACTCAGTTTTCACACTCTAGGCTTAATGCCCTTTGAGTGCCTAGGACTGGAATGAACCTGGTAGAACATCCCACACAAACCAATGCTCCACATGCGGGTTTCACATGCCACCAACTCCACATTCACACACAACTTCAGCGCCAAAGCCGTTTTCAGATAGCCTCAATACAAAGGCTCTAGGCCCAAATATTGGTGTGAGAGCTAATTCAATCAAGGAAACACTGCATGTTGGTGAAACGCATATTGAAGAAGAATCAGCCGAGTGGTTCTTGTGGGAGAACAACTCCATTTGGCTCACTAACTTCACACACCATCAGGCTTCCAAGCAGCTCTCAAGGAAACTCAGTTTTCACACTCTAGGCTTAATGCCATTTGAGTGCCTAGGACTGAAATGAAGCTTGGTGAGCTTCCGACACAAACCAATGCTCCACATGCGGGTTTCACATGCCACCAACTCCACATTCACAGACAACTTCAGCGCAAAAGCCGTTTTCAGATAGGCCTCAATAGAAGGGCTCTAAGTGCAAATATTGGTGTGAGAGCTAATTCAATCAAGGAAACACTGCATGTTGGTGAAGCGCATTTTGAAGAAGAATCAGCCGAGTGGTTCTTGTGGGAGAACAACTCCATTTGGCTCACTAACTTCACACACCACCAGGCTTCCAAGCAGCTCTCAAGGAAACTCAGCTTTCACACTCTAGGATTAATGCTCTTTGAGTGCATTATGTAGGAATGAACCTGGTAGAACATCCCACACAAACCAATGCTCCACATGCGGGTTTCACATGCCACCAACTCCACATTCACAGACAACTTCAGCGCCAAAGCCGTTTTCAGATAGGCCTCAATAGAAGGGCTCTAAGCGCAAATATTGGTGTGAGAGCTAATTCAATCAAGGAAACACTGCATGTTGGTGAAGCGCATATTGAAGAAGAATCAGCCGAGTGGTTCTTGTGGGAGAACAACTCCATTTGGCTCACTAACTTCACACACCATCAGGCTTCCAAGCAGCTCTCAAGGAAACTCAGTTTTCACACTCTAGGCTTAATGCCCTTTGAGTGCCTAGGACTGAAATGAAGCTTGGTGAGCTTCCCACACAAACCAATGCTCCACATGCGGGTTTCACATGCCACCAACTCCACATTCACAGACAACTTCAGCGCCAAAGCCGTTTTCAGATAGGCCTCAATAGAAGGGCTCTAAGCGCAAATATTGGTGTGAGAGCTAATTCAATCAAGGAAACACTGCATGTTGGTGAAGCGCATATTGAAGAAGAATCAGCCGAGTGGTTCTTGTGGGAGAACAACTCCAGTTGGCTCACTAACTTCACACACCATCAGGCTTCCAAGCAGCTCTCAAGGAAACTCAGCTTTCACACTGTAGGCTTAATGCCATTTGAGTGCCTAGGACTGAAATGAAGCTTGGTGAGCTACCCACACAATCCAATACTCCACATGTGGGTTTCACATGCCACCAACTCCACATTCACAGACAACTTCCTAGCTAAAGCCGTTTTCAGATAGCCCTCAATACAAAGGCTCTAGGCGCAAATATTGGTGTGAGAGCTAATTCAATCAAGGAAACACTGCATGTTGGTGAAGCGCATATTGAAGAAGAATCAGCCGAGTGGTTCTTGTGGGAGAACAACTCCATTTGGCTCACTAACTTCACACACCATCAGGCTTCCAAGCAGCTCTCAAGGAAACTCAGCTTTCACACTCTAAGCTTAATGCCCTTTGAGTGCCTAGGACGGAAATGAACCTTGGTGAGCTTAACACACAAACCAATGCTACAAATGCGGGTTTCACATGCCACCAACTCCACATTCACAGACAACTTCCTAGCCAAAGCCGTTTTCAGATAGCCCTCAATACAAAGGCTCTAAGCGCAAATATTGGTGTGAGAGCTAATTCAATCAAGGAAACACTGCATGTTGGTGAAGCGCACATTGAGGAAGAATCAGCCGAGTGGTTCTTGCGGGAGAACAACTCCATTTGGCTCACTAACTTCACACACCATCAGGCTTCCAAGCAGCTCTCAAGGAAACTCAGCTTTCACACTGTAGGTTTAATGCCCTTTGAGTGCCTAGGACTGAAATGAACCTTGGTGAGCTTCCCACACAAACCAATACTCCACATGCGGGTTTCACATGCCACCAACTCCTCATTCACAGACAACTTCAGCGCCAAAGCCGTTTTCAGATAGCCCTCAATACAAAGGCTCTAGGCGCAAATATTGGTGTGAGAGCAAATTCAATCAAGGAAACACTGCATGTTGGTGAAGCACATATTGAAGAAGAATCAGCCGAGTGGCTCTTG
>NW_026698348.1:0-38290 GCF_030435755.1 Ochotona princeps
GGAGAACAACTCCATTTGGCTCACTAACTTCACACACCATCAATCTGCCAAACGGCTCTCAAGGAAACTCAGTTTTCACACTCTATGCTTAGTGCCCTTTGAGTGCATTATCTAGGAATGAACCTGGTAGAGCATCCCACACAAACGAATGCTCCACATAAGGGTTTCACATGCCACCAACTCCACATTGACAGGCAACTTCAGCGCCACAGCCCTTTTCAGATAGCCCTCAATGCAAAGGCTCTAGACGCAAATATTGGTGTGAGAGCTAATTCAATCAAGGAAACACAGCATGTTGGTGAAGGGCATATTGAATAAGGATCAGCCGAGTGGTTCTTGTGGGAGAATAACTTCATCTGGCTCACTAACTTCACACACCATCAGGCTTCCAAGCAGCTCTCAAGGAAACTCAGTTTTCACACTCTATGCTTAGTGCCCTTTGAGTGCCTAGGACTGAAATGAAGTTTGGTGAGCATCCCACACAAACGAATGCTCCACATGCGGGTTTCACATGCCACCAACTCCATATCCACAGGCAACTTCAGCGCCACAGCCGTTTTCAGATAGCCCTCAATGCAAAGGCTCTAGACGCAAATATTGGTGTGAGAGCTAATTCAATCAAGGGAAACACTGCATGTTGGTGAAGGGAATATGTGAAGAAGGATCAGCCGAGTGGTTCTTGTGCTAGAGCAACTCCATTTGGCTCACTAACTTCACACACCATCAGGCTTCCAAGCAGCTCTCAAGGAAACTCAGTTTTCACACTCTATGCTTAGTGCCCTTTGAGTGCATTATCTAGAAATGAACCTGGTAGAGCATCCCACACAAACGAATGCTCCACATGCGGGTTTCACATGCCACCAACTCCACATTCACAGGCAACTTCAGCGCCACAGCCGTTTTCAGATAGCCCTGAATGCAAAGGCTCTAGACGCAAATATTGGTGTGAGAGCTAATTCAATCAAGGAAACACTGCATGTTGGTGAAGGGCATATTGATGAAGGATCAGCCGAGTGGTTCTTTTGGGAGAATAACATCATCTGGCTCACTAACTTCACACACCATCAGGCTTCCAAGCAGCTCTCAAGGAAACTCAGTTTTCACACTCTATGCTTAGTGCCCTTTGAGTGCCTAGGACTGAAATGAAGTTTGGTGAGCATCCCACACAAATGAATGCTCCACATGCGGGTTTCACATGCCACCAACTCCACATTCACAGGCAACTTCAGCGCCACAGCCGTTTTCTGGTAGCCCTCAATGCAAAGCCTCTAGACGCAAATATTGGTGTGAGAGCTAATTCAATCAAGGAAACACTGCATGTTGTTGAAGGGCATATTGAAGAAGGATCAGCCGAGTGGTTCTTCTGCTAGAACAACTTCATCTGGCTCACTAACTTCACACACCATCAGGCTTCCAAGCAGCTCTCAAGGAAACTCAGTTTTCACACTCTATGCTTAGTGCCCTTTGAGTGCCTAGCACTGAAATGAAGCTTGGTGAGCATCCCACACAAACGAATGCTCCACATGCGGGTTTCACATGCCACCAACTCCATATTCACAGGCAACTTCAGCGCCACAGCCGTTTTCTGCTAGCCGTCAATGCAAAGGCTCTAGACGCAAATATTGGTGTGAGAGCTAATTCAATCAAGGAAACACTGCATGTTGGTGAAGGGCATATTGAAGAAGGATCAGCCGAGTTGTTCTTGTGCTAGAGCAACTCCATTTGGCTCACTAACTTCACACACCATCAGGCTTCCAAGCAGCTCTCAAGGAAACTCAGTTTTCACACTCTATGCTTAGTGCCCTTTGAGTGCCTGGGACTGAAATGAAGCTTGGTGAGCATCCCACACAAACGAATGCTCCACATGCGGGTTTCACATGCCACCAACTCCATATTCACAGGCAACTTCAGCGCCACAGCCGTTTTCAGATAGCCCTCAATGCAAAGGCTCTAGACGCAAATATTGGTGTGAGAGCTAATTCAATCAAGGAAACGCTGCATGTTGGTGAAGGGCATATTGAAGAAGGATCAGCCGAGTGGTTCTTGTGGGAGAACAACTCCATTTGGCTCACTAACTTCACACACCATCAATCTGCCAAACGGCTCTCAAGGAAACTCAGTTTTCACACTCTATGCTTATTGCCCTTTGAGTGCATTATCTAGGAATGAACCTGGTAGAGCATCCCACACAAACGAATGCTCCACATAAGTGTTTCACATGCCACCAACTCCACATTGACAGGCAACTTCAGCGCCACAGCCCTTTTCAGATAGCCCTCAATGCAAAGGCTCTAGACGCAAATATTGGTGTGAGAGCTAATTCAATCAAGGAAACACAACATGTTGGTGAAGGGCATATTGAAGAAGGATCAGCCGAGTGGTTCTTGTGGGAGAATAACTTCATCTGGCTCACTAACTTCACACACCATCAGGCTTCCAAGCAGCTCTCAAGGAAACTCAGTTTTCACACTCTATGCTTAGTGCCCTTTGAGTGCCTAGGACTGAAATGAAGTTTGGTGAGCATCCCACACAAACGAATGCTCCACATGCGGGTTTCACATGCCACCAACTCCATATTCACAGGCAACTTCAGCGCCACAGCCGTTTTCAGATAGCCCTCAATGCAAAGGCTCTAGACGCAAATATTGGTGTGAGAGCTAATTCAATCAAGGAAACACTGCATGTTGGTGAAGGGAATATGTGAAGAAGGATCAGCCGAGTGGTTCTTGTGCTAGAACAACTCCATTTGCCTCACTAACTTCACACACCATCAGGCTTCCAAGCAGCTCTCAAGGAAACTCAGTTTTCACACTCTATGCTTAGTGCCCTTTGAGTGCATTATCTAGAAATGAACCTGGTAGAGCATCCCACACAAACGAATGCTCCACATGCGGGTTTCACATGCCACCAACTCCACATTCACAGGCAACTTCAGCGCCACAGCCGTTTTCAGATAGCCCCTCAATGCAAAGGCTCTAGACGCAAATATTGGTGTGAGAGCTAATTCAATCAAGGAAACACTGCATGTTGGTGAAGGGCATATTGATGAAGGATGAGCCGAGTGGTTCTTGTGGGAGAACAACTCCATTTGGCTCACTAACTTCACACACCATCAGGCTTCCAAGCAGCTCTCAAGGAAACTCAGTTTTCACACTCTATGATAAGTGCCCTTTGAGTGCATTATCTAGGAATGAACCTGGTAGAGCATCCCACACAAACGAATGCTCCACATGCGGGTTTCACATGCCACCAACTCCACATTCTAAGGCAACTTCAGCGCCACAGCCGTTTTCAGATAGCCCTGAATGCAAAGGCTCTAGACGCAAATATTGGTGTGAGAGCTAATTCAATCAAGGAAACACTGCATGTTTTTGAAGGGCATATTGATGAAGGATCAGCCGAGTGGTTCTTGTGGGAGAACAACTTCATCTGGCTCACTAACTTCACACACCATCAGGCTTCCAAGCAGCTCTCAAGGAAACTCAGTTTTCACACTCTATGCTTAGTGCCCTTTGAGTGCCTAGGACTGAAATGAAGTTTGGTGAGCATCCCACACAAACGAATGCTCCACATGCGGGTTTCACATGCCACCAACTCCATATTCACAGGCAACTTCAGCGCCAAAGCCGTTTTCAGATAGCCCTCAATGCAAAGGCTCTAGACGCAAATATTGGTGTGAGAGCTAATTCAATCAAGGAAACACTGCATGTTGGTGAAGGGCATATTGAAGAAGGATCAGCCGAGTGGTTCTTGTGGGAGAACAACTCCATTTGGCTCACTAACTTCACACACCATCAGGCTTCCAAACAGCTCTCAAGGAAACTCAGTATTCACACTCTATGCTGAGTGCCCTTTGAGTGCATTATCTAGAAATGAACCTGGTAGAGCATCCCACACAAACGAATGCTCCACATAAGGGTTTCACATGCCACCAACTCCACATTCACAGGCAACTTCAGCGCCACAGCCGTTTTCAGATAGCCATCAATGCAAAGGCTCTAGACGCAAATATTGGTGTGAGAGCTAATTCAATCAAGGAAACACTGCATGTTGGTGAAGGGTATATTGAAGAAGGATCAGCCGAGTGGTTCTTGTGGGAGAACAACTCCATTTGCCTCACTAACTTCACACACCATCAGGCTTCCAAGCAGCTCTCAAGGAAACTCAGTTTTCACACTCTATGCTTAGTGCCCTTTGAGTGCATTATCTAGGAATGAACCTGGTAGAGCATCCCACACAAACGAATGCTCCACATGCGGGTTTCACATGCCACCAACTCCACATTCTAAGGCAACTTCAGCGCCACAGCCGTTTTCAGGTAGCCCTCAATGCAAAGGCTCTAGACGCAAATATTGGTGTGAGATCTAATTCAATCAAGGAAACACTGCATGTTGGTGAAGGGCATATTGAAGAAGGATCAGCCGAGTGGTTCTTGTGGGAGAACAACTCCATTTGGCTCACTAACTTCACACACCATCAGGCTTCCAAGCAGCTCTCAAGGAAACTCAGTTTTCACACTCTATGCTTAGTGCCCTTTGAGTGCATTATCTAGGAATGAACCTGGTAGAGCATCCCACACAAACGAATGCTCCACATAAGGGTTTCACATGCCACCAACTCCATTTTCACAGGCAACTTCAGCGCCACAGCCGTTTTCAGATAGCCCTCAATGCAAAGGCTCTAGGCGCAAATATTGGTGTGAGAGCTAATTCAATCAAGGAAACACTGCATGTTTTTGAAGGGCATATTGAAGAAGGATGAGCCGAGTGGTTCTTGTGGGAGAACAACTCCATTTGCCTCACTAACTTCACACACCATCAGGCTTCCAAGCAGCTCTCAAGGAAACTCAGTTTTCACACTCTATGCTTAGTGCCCTTTGAGTGCATTATCTAGGAATGAACCTGGTAGAGCATCCCACACAAACGAATGCTCCACATGCGGGTTTCACATGCCACCAACTCCACATTCACAGGCAACTTCAGCGCCACAGCCGTTTTCAGATAGACCTCAATGCAAAGGCTCTAGGCGCAAATATTGGTGTGAGAGCTAATTCAATCAAGGAAACACTGCATGTTGGTGAAGGGCATATTGAAGAAGGATGAGCCGAGTGGTTCTTGTGGGAGAACAACTCCATTTGGCTCACTAACTTCACACGCCATCAGGCTTCCAAGCAGCTCTCAAGGAAACTCAGTTTTCACACTCTATGCTTAGTGCCCTTTGAGTGCATTATCTAGGAATGAAACTTGGTAGAGCATCCCACACAAACGAATGCTCCACATGCGGGTTTCACATGCCACCAACTCCACATTCTAAGGCAACTTCAGCGCCACAGCCGTTTTCAGATAGACCTCAATGCAAAGGCTCTAGACGCAAATATTGGTGTGAGAGCAAATTCAATCAAGGAAACACTGCATGTTTTTGAAGGGCATATTGAAGAAGGATCAGCCGAGTGGTTCTTGTGCTAGAACAACTCCATTTGCCTCACTAACTTCACACACCATCAGGCTTCCAAGCAGCTCTCAAGAAAACTCAGTTTTCACACTCTATGCTTAGTGCCCTTTGAGTGCCTAGGACTGAAATGAAGCTTGGTGAGCATCCCACACAAACGAATGCTCCACATGCGGGTTTCACATGCCACCAACTCCATATTCACAGGCAACTTCAGCGCCACAGCCGTTTTCAGATAGCCCTCAATGCAAAGGCTCTAGACGCAAATATTGGTGTGAGAGCTAATTCAATCAAGGAAACACTGCATGATGGTGAAGGGCATATTGAAAAAGGAACAGCCGAGTGGTTCTTGTGGGAGAACAACTCCATTTGCCTCACTAACTTCACACACCATCAGGCTTCCAAGCAGCTCTCAAGGAAACTCAGTTTTCACACTCTATGCTTAGTGCCCTTTGAGTGCATTATCTAGGAATGAACCTGGTAGAGCATCCCACACAAACGAATGCTCCACATAAGGATTTCACATGCCACCAACTCCACATTCACAGGCAACTTCAGCGCCACAGCCGTTTTCAGATAGCCCTCAATGCAAAGGCTCTAGACGCAAATATTGGTGTGAGAGCTAATTCAATCAAGGAAACACTGCATGTTGGTGAAGGGCATATTGAAGAAGGATCAGCCGAGTGGTTCTTGTGGGAGAACAACTCCATCTGGCTCACTAACTTCACAAACCATCAGGCTTCCAAGCAGCTCTCAAGGAAACTCAGTTTTCACACTCTATGCTTAGTGCCCTTTGAGTGCATTATCTAGGAATGAACCTGGTAGAGCATCCCACACAAACGAATGCTCCACATAAGGGTTTCACATGCCACCAACTCCACATTCACAGGCAACTTCAGCGCCACAGCCGTTTTCAGATAGACCTCAGTGCAAAGACTCTAGACGCAAATATTGGTGTGAGAGCTAATTCAATCAAGGAAACACTGCATGTTTTTGAAGGGCATATTGAAGAAGGATCAGCCGAGTGGTTCTTGTGCTAGAACAACTCCATTTGGCTCACTAACTTCACACACCATCAGGCTTACAAGCAGCTCTCTAGGAAACTCAGTTTTCACACTCTATGCTTAGTGCCCTTTGAGTGCCTAGCACTGAAATGAAGCTTGGTGAGCATCCCACACAAACGAATGCTCCACATGCGGGTTTCACATGCCACCAACTGCACATTCACAGGCAACTTCAGCGCCACAGCCATTTTCAGATAGCTCTGAATGCAAAGGCTCTAGACGCAAATATTGGTGTGAGAGCTAATTCAATCAAGGAAACACTGCATGTTGGTGAAGGGTATATTGAAGAAGGATCAGCCGAGTGGTTCTTGTGGGAGAACAACTCCGTTTGCCTCACTAACTTCACACACCATCAGGCTTCCAAGCAGCTCTCAAGGAAACTCAGTTTTCACACTCTATGCTTAGTGCCCTTTGAGTGCATTATCTAGGAATGAACCTGGTAGAGCATCCCACACAAACGAATGCTCCACATGCGGGTTTCACATGCCACCAACTCCACATTCACAGGCAACTTCAGCGCCACAGCCGTTTTCAGGTAGCCCTCAATGCAAAGGCTCTAGACGCAAATATTGGTGTGAGAGCTAATTCAATCAAGGAAACAATGCATGTTGGTGAAGGGCATATTGATGAAGGATCAGCCGAGTGGTTCTTGTGCTAGAACAACTCCATTTGGCTCACTAACTTCACACACCATCAGGCTTCCAAGCAGCTCTCAAGGAAACTCAGTTTTCACACTCTATGCTTAGTGCCCTTTGAGTGCATTATCTAGGAATGAACCTGGTAGAGCATCCCACACAAACGAATGCTCCACATGCGGGTTTCACATGCCACCAACTCCACATTCACAGGCAACTTCAGCGCCACAGCCGTTTTCAGATAGCCCTGAATGCAAAGGCTCTAGACGCAAATATTGGTGTGAGAGCTAATTCAATCAAGGAAACACTGCATGTTTTTGAAGGGCATATTGAAGAAGGATCAGCCGAGTGGTTCTTGTGCTAGAACAACTCCATTTGGCTCACTAACTGTACACACCATCAGGATTCCAAGCAGCTCTCAAGGAAACTCAGTTTTCACACTCTATGCTTAGTGCCCTTTGAGTGCCTAGGACTGAAATGAAGCTTGGTGAGCATCCCACACAAACGAATGCTCCACATAAGGGTTTCCCATGCCACCAACTCCACATTCTGAGGCAACTTCAGCGCCACAGCCGTTTTCAGATAGCCCTCAATGCAAAGGCTCTAGGCGCAAATATTGGTGTGAGAGCTAATTCAATCAAGGAAACACTGCATGTTGGTGAAGGGCATATTGAAGAAGGATCAGCCGAGTGGTTCTTGTGGGAGAACAACTCCATTTGGCTCACTAACTTCACACGCCATCAGGCTTTCAAGCAGCTCTCAAGGAAACTCAGTTTTCACACTCTATGCTTAGTGCCCTTTGAGTGCATTATCTAGGAATGAAACTTGGTAGAGCATCCCACACAAACGAATGCTCCACATGCGGGTTTCACATGCCACCAACTCCACATTCACAGGCAACTTCAGCGCCACAGCCGTTTTCAGATAGACCTCAATGCAAAGGCTCTAGACGCAAATATTGGTGTGAGAGCAAATTCAATCAAGGAAACACTGCATGTTTTTGAAGGGCATATTGAAGAAGGATCAGCCGAGTGGTTCTTGTGCTAGAACAACTCCATTTGGCTCACTAACTTCACACACCATCAGGCTTCCAAGCAGCTCTCAAGAAAACTCAGTTTTCACACTCTATGCTTAGTGCCCTTTGAGTGCCTAGGACTGAAATGAAGCTTGGTGAGCATCCCACACAAACGAATGCTCCACATGCGGGTTTCACATGCCACCAACTCCATATTCACAGGCAACTTCAGCGCCACAGCCGTTTTCAGATAGCCCTCAATGCAAAGGCTCTAGACGCAAATATTGGTGTGAGAGCTAATTCAATCAAGGAAACACTGCATGTTGGTGAAGGGCATATTGAAGAAGGAACAGCCGAGTGGTTCTTGTGGGAGAACAACTCCATTTGCCTCACTAACTTCACACACCATCAGGCTTCCAAGCAGCTCTCAAGGAAACTCAGTTTTCACACTCTATGCTTAGTGCCCTTTGAGTGCATTATCTAGGAATGAACCTGGTAGAGCATCCCACACAAACGAATGCTCCACATAAGGATTTCACATGCCACCAACTCCACATTCACAGGCAACTTCAGCGCCACAGCCGTTTTCAGATAGACCTCAATGCAAAGGCTCTAGGCGCAAATATTGGTGTGAGAGCTAATTCAATCAAGGAAACACTGCATGTTGGTGAAGGGCATATTGAAGAAGGATCAGCCGAGTGGTTCTTGTGGGAGAACAACTCCATCTGGCTCACTAACTTCACAAACCATCAGGCTTCCAAGCAGCTCTCAAGGAAACTCAGTTTTCACACTCTATGCTTAGTGCCCTTTGAGTGCATTATCTAGGAATGAACCTGGTAGAGCATCCCACACAAACGAATGCTCCACATAAGGGTTTCACATGCCACCAACTCCACATTCACAGGCAACTTCAGCGCCACAGCCGTTTTCAGATAGACCTCAATGCAAAGGCTCTAGGCGCAAATATTGGTGTGAGAGCTAATTCAATCAAGGAAACACTGCATGTTTTTGAAGGGCATATTGAAGAAGGATCAGCCGAGTGGTTCTTGTGCTAGAACAACTCCATTTGGCTCACTAACTTCACACACCATTAGGCTTCCAAGCAGCTCTCTAGGAAACTCAGTTTTCACACTCTATGCTTAGTGCCCTTTGAGTGCCTAGCACTGAAATGAAGCTGGTAGAGCATCCCACACAAACGAATGCTCCACATGCGGGTTTCACATGCCACCAACTCCATATTCACAGGCAACTTCAGCGCCACAGTCGTTTTCAGATAGCCCTCAATGCAAAGACTCTAGACGCAAATATTGGTGTGAGAGCTAATTCAATCAAGGAAATACTGCATGTTTTTGAAGGGCATATTGAAGAAGGATCAGCCGAGTGGTTCTTGTGTTAGAAAAACTCCATTTGGCTCACTAACTTCACACACCATCAGGATTCCAATCAGCTCTCAAGGAATCTCAGTATTCACACTCTATGCTTAGTGCCCTTTGAGTACATTATCTAGGAATGAACCTGGTAGAGCATCCCACACAAACGAATGCTCCACATGCGGGTTTCACATGCCACCAACTCCACATTGACAGGCAACTTCAGCGCCACAGCCGTTTTCAGGTAGCCCTCTATGCAAAGCCTCTAGACGCAAATATTGGTGTGAGAGCTAATTCAATCAAGGAAACACTGCATGTTGGTGAAGGGCATATTGAAGAAGGATCAGGCGAGTGGTTCTTGTGGGAGAACAACTCCATTTGGCTCACTAACTTCACACACCATCAGGCTTCCAAGCAGCTCTCAAGGAAACTCAGTTTTCACACTCTATGCTTAGTGCCCTTTGAGTGCATTATCTAGGAATGAACCTGGTAGAGCATCCCACACAAACGAATGCTCCACATAAGGGTTTCACATGCCACCAACTCCACATTCACAGGCAACTTCAGCGCCACAGCCGTTATCAGATAGCCCTCAATGCAAAGGCTCTAGACGCAAATATTGGTGTGAGAGCTAATTCAATCAAGGAAACACTGCATGTTGGTGAAGGGCATATTGAAGAAGGATCAGCCGAGTGGTTCTTGTGGGAGAACAACTCCATCTGGCTCACTAACTTCACACACCATCAGGCTTCCAAGCAGCTCTCAAGGAAACTCAGTATTCACACTCTATGCTTAGTGCCCTTTTTTTTTTTATTTAACTTCATTAATTACATTGTAATATGTGACACAGTTACATAGATACTTGGGTTCTCCCACCCCTGCCCAAACCCTCCCACCATGGTGGATTCCTCCACCTTGTTGCATAACCACAGCTCAAGTTCAGTTGAGATTCCCCCATTGCAAGCATACACCAAACATAGAATCCAGCATCTTATTGTCCAGTCAAGTTCAACGTCTTCTTAGGTATACCCTCTCTGGTCTGAAGACTGAGCTAGCAGAGTATTATCCCAGTGAATTGAAAGCTCCATCATACCATCAGCAAAAATTTACATCATTATGGAATTAATTGACATAGTAATGAGTAACCAACATGTTGAATGTAAATACGAGTTCCCAGCCACCTTCTGTGATCACCTCACCTATACTTCAATTTAGTTTATACACAACATATAACATTCAAAACATAACATGTTATACATAACATCATATCATCTTAAATTAAGGCAAACATGTGGTATTTAACCTTTTCTGATTGGCTCATTTCCGTTAGCATGATGGTTTCCAGTTTGGCCCATTTGGCCACAAAGAACTGCATTTTGTTTTTTTTAATAGCTGAGTAGTATTCCATGGAGTAGATGAACCATAGCTTTCTTATCCAATCCTCTGTTGATGGGCATTTTGGTTGCTTCCATGTTTTTGCAATTACTGATTGTGCTGCTATGAGCATAGGAGTGCATGTTGGTTTCTCATAAAACAATTGTTCTGGATATATTCCTAGGAGTGCTATTGCTGGATCATGCGGTATGTTGAATTTGAGTTGTTTGAATATTCTCCATACTGATTTCCATAGAGGCTGTACCAGCCTGCAGCCCCACCAGCAGTGGAGTAGGGTTCCCTTTTCCCCGCAACCTCGCCAACAAGTGTTGTTGGTGCTTTTATTCATGTGGGCCAGTCTTACTGGCGTTAGGTGGTACCTCATTGATGTTTTAATTTGGATTTCCCTTATTGCCAGGGAACTTGAGCATTTTTTCATATGTTTATTTGCCATTTGGGTTTGTTCCTTTGTGAAGTGTTTGCCCATTTCCCGTGCCCATTTCTTGAGTGGCTTGTTTGTTCTGGTGTTTTGGTTGTTTTGTAGCTCTTTGTATATTCTGGAGATCAGCCCTCTATCACCTATGTCGTGTGCAAAGATCTTCTCCCATTCTGTGGGTTGCCTTTTTACTTTGTTGATTGTTTCTCTAGCTGTACAGAAGCTTCTTAGTTTGATGAGGTCCCAATTGTTTATTTTGGTCTCGATTTCTACTGCATTTGGAGTCTTTTTTAGGAAGTGAGGGCCTACCCCTAAGTGTTCCAGTGTGTTTCCAACATTTTCTTCCAAAAGTTTGAAGGTTTCTGGATGTAGGTTTAGATCTGTTATCCATTTAGATCTGATCTTACTGTATGGTGAGAGATGTGGATCTATTTTTTTGTTTCTGCAGGCTATTAACCAGTTGTCCCAACAGCATTTATTGAACAGACCTTCCCATTTGCCTGGATTGTCGTTTGTCTTTTTGTCAAAGATTATTTGGCTGTATCTGTGTGGGTTTCCATCTGGTGTTTCTATTCTGCTCCATTGATCTTCCTCTCTATCTTTGTGCCAGTACCACGCTGTTTTGATAACCACTGCCCTATAGTATGTCCAGAGGTCCGGAACTGTGATTCCCCCTGCTAACTTCCTGTTCTTCAGGATGGTTCTAGCTATCCGTGGTTTTTTGTGCTTCCAGATGAACTTTTGGATCATTGTTTCCAGTTCCATGAAGAATGTTTTGGGCAATTTGATTGGGATTGCATTGAATGTATATATTGCTTTTGGCAGTATAGACATTTTAATGATATTGATTTTACCTATCCAGGAGCATGGGATGTTACTCCATCTTTTGAGGTCTTGTTCAAATTGTTTTTTAAGTAGTTTGTAGTTTTCTTCGAATAAGTCTCCTACATTTTTGGTTAGATTTATTCCCAGATATTTCATAATTTTCTCTGCTATTTTGAATGGTATCTTGCTGGTTAAGTCTTTTTCCATCTTGGGGCTGTTCGCATACACTATGGCTGTTGATTTTTGTTCATTAATTTTGTACCCTGCCACTCTACGAAACTCTCGTACAAGTTCTAGCAGTCTCTGTATTGAGTCTCTTGGCTCTTCTACATAAAGAATCATATCATCTGCATATAGTGAGAGTTTGACTTCTTCGTTTCCCATTTGGATTCCTCTGATTTCTTTTTCTTGTCTTATGGCCTCAGCGAGTACCTCTAGGACTATGTTGAATAGTAGTGGAGAAAGTGGACATCCCTGTCTTGTTCCAGATCTCAGTGGGAAGGGTTCCAGCTTTTCTCCATTCAGTATGATGCTGGCGTTGGGTTTTTCATATATGGCTTTAATTATGTTGTGGATTTTTCCATCTATGCCTACCTTGGTTAGGGTTTTTAGTAGGAAGGGGTGTTGGATTTTGTCGAAAGCTTTTTCTGCATCTATTGATACTATCATGTGATTCTTGTTTTTCAGTTTTTGGATGTAGTGTATCACATTTATGGATTTGCGAATGTTGAACCATCCCTGCATTCCAGGGATGAATCCTACTTGATCTGGATGAACGATCTGTCTGATGTGTTTTTGAATTCTGTTGGCTAGGATTTTGTTGAGAATCTTAGCATCAATGTTCATCAAAGAGATAGGTCTGTAGTTTTCCTTCTCAGTTAGTTCTCTGTCTGGTTTTGGGATTAAGGTAATGTTGGCTTCATAGAATGAGTTCGGAAGGGTTGTCTCTTTTTCTATTGTTTTGAAGAGTTTGTAGAGGATTGGGGTCAGTTCTGTTCGGAATGTTTTGTAGAATTCTGGAGTGAAGCCGTCTGGGCCTGGGCTTTTCCTTGTTGGGAGGTCTTTAATCACTGATTCAATCTCTACTTCAGTTATGGGTTTGTTCAGGTCGTATGTTGCCTCTGGGCTAAGTTTTGGCAGGTGGTAGAAGTCTAAGAACTTTTCCATTTCTTGGTGATCTTCTGATTTGTTGGAGTACACTGCTTTGTAGCAATTTCTAATTATGCCCTTTGAGTGCATTATCTAGGAATGAACCTGGTAGAGCATCCCACACAAACGAATGCTCCACATGCGGGTTTCACATGCCACCAACTCCATATTCACAGGCAACTTCAGCGCCACAGCCGTTTTCAGATAGCCCTGAATGCAAAGGTTCTAGACGCAAATATTGGTGTTAGAGCTAATTCAATCAAGGAAACACTGCATGTTGGTGAAGGGCATATTGAAGAAGGATCAGCCGAGTGGTTCTTGTGGGAGAACAATTCCATTTGGCTCACTAACTTCACACACCATCAGGCTTCCAAGCAGATCTCAAGGAAAATCAGTTTTCACACTCTATGCTTAGTGCCCTTTGAGTGCCTAGGACTGAAATGAAGTTTGGTGAGCATCCCACACAAACGAATGCTCCACATGCGGGTTTCACATGCCACCAACTCCACATTCACAGGCAACTTCAACGCCACAGCCGTTTTCTGGTAGCCCTCAATGCAAAGCCTCTAGACGCAAATATTTGTGTGAGAGCTAATTCAATCAAGGAAACACTGCATGTTGGTGAAGGGCATATGTGAAGAAGGATCAGCCGAGTGGTTCTTGTGCTAGAACAACTCCATTTGGCTCACTAACTTCACACACCATCAGGCTTCCAAGCAGCTCTCAAGGAAACTCAGTATTCACACTCTATGCTTATTGCCCTTTGAGTGCATTATCTAGAAATGAACCTGGTAGAGCATCCCACACAAACGAATGCTCCACATGCGGGTTTCACATGCCACCAACTCCACATTCACAGGCAACTTCAGCGCCACAGCTGTTTTCAGATAGCCATCAATGCAAAGGCTCTAGACGCAAATATTGGTGTGAGAGCTAATTCAATCAAGGAAACACTGCATGTTGGTGAAGGGCATATTGAAGAAGGATCAGCCGAGTGGTTCTTGTGGGAGAATAACTTCATCAGGCTCACTAACTTCACACACCATCAGGCTTCCAAGCAGCTCTCAAGGAAACTCAGTTTTCACACTCTATGGCTAGTGCCCTTTGAGTGCCTAGGACTGAAATGAAGTTTGGTGAGCATCCCACACAAACGAATGCTCCACATGCGGGTTTCACATGCCACCAACTCCATATTCACAGGCAACTTCAGCGCCACAGCCTTTTTCAGATAGCCCTGAATGCAAAGGCTCTAGACGCAAATATTGGTGTGAGAGCTAATTCAATCAAGGAAACACTGCATGTTGGTGAAGGGCATATTGAAGAAGGATCAGCCGAGTGGTTCTTGTGGGAGAACAACTCCATTTGGCTCACTAACTTCACACACCATCAGGCTTCCAAGCAGCTCTCAAGGAAACTCAGTACTCACACTCTATGCTTAGTGCCCTTTGAGTGCATTATCTAGAAATGAACCTGGTAGAGCATCTCACACAAACGAATGCTCCACATAAGGGTTTCACATTCCACCAACTCCATATTTAAGGGCAACTTCAGCGCCACAGCCGTTTTCAGGTAGCCCTCAATGCAAAGGATCTTGATGCAAATATTGGTGTGAGAGCTAATTCAATCAAGGAAACACTGCATGTTGGTGAAAGGTATATTGAAGAAGGATCAGGAGAGTGGTTCTTGTGGGAGAACAACTCCTTTTGGCTCACTAACTTCACACACCATCAGGCTTCCAAGCAGCTCTCAGGGAAACTCAGTTTTCACACTCTATGCTTAGTGCCCTTTGAGTGCATTATCTAGGAATGAACCTGGTAGAGCATCCCACAAAAACGAATGCTCCACATAAGGGTTTCACATGCCACCAACTCCACATTGACAGGCAACTTCAGCGCCACAGCCATTTTCAGATAGCCCACAATGCTAAGGCTCTAGACGCAAATATTGGTGTGAGAGCTAATTCAATCAAGGAAACACTGCATGTTGGTGAAGGGCATATTGAAGAAGGATCAGCCGAGTGGTTCTTGTGCTAGAACAACTCCATTTGGCTCACTAACTTCACACACCATCAGGCTTCCAAGCAGCTCTCAAGGAAACTCAGTATTCACACTCTATGCTTAGTGCCCTTTGAGTGCATTATCTAGAAATGAACCTGGTAGAGCATCCCACACAAACGAATGCTCCACATGCGGGTTTCACATGCCACCAACTCCACATTCACAGGCAACTTCAGCGCCACAGCCGTTTTCAGGTAGCCCTCAATGCAAAGGCTCTTGATGCAAATATTGGTGTAGAGAGCTAATCCAATCAAGGAAACACTGCATGTTGGTGAAGGGCATATTGATGAAGGATCAGCGGAGTGGTTCTTGTGGGAGAACAACTTCATCTGGCTCACTAACTTCACACACCATCAGGCTTCCAAGCAGCTCTCAAGGAAACTCAGTTTTCACACTCTATGCTTAGTGCCCTTTGAGTGCATTATCTAGGAATGAACCTGGTAGAGCATCCCACACAAACGAATGCTCCACATGCGGGTTTCACATGTCACCTACTCCACATTCACAGGCAACTTCAGCGCCACAGCCCTTTTCAGGTAGCCCTCAATGCAAAGGCTCTAGACGCAAATATTGGTGTGAGAGCTAATTCAATCAAGGAAACACTGCATGTTGGTGAAGGGCATATTGAAGCAGGAACAGCCGAGTGGTTCTTGTGGGAGAACAACTCCATTTGGCTCACTAACTTCACACACCATCAGGCTTCCAAGCAGCTCTCAAGAAAACTCAGTTTTCACACTCTATGCTTAGTGCCCTTTGAGTACATTATCTAGGAGTGAACCTGGTAGAGCATCCCACACAAACGAATGCTCCACATGCGGGTTTCACATGCCACCAACTCCACATTCACAGGCAACTTCAGCGCCACAGCCCTTTTCAGATAGCCCTCAATGCAAAGGCTCTAGACGCAAATATTGGTGTGAGAGCTAATTCAATCAAGGAAACACTGCATGTTGGTGAAGGGCATATTGAAGAAGGATCAGCCAAGTGGTTCTTGTGGGAGAACAACTCCATCTGGCTCACTAACTTCACACACCATCAGGCTTCCAAGCAGCTCTCAAGGAAACTCAATTTTCACACTCTATGCTTAGTGCCTTTTGAGTGCATTATCTAGGAATGAACCTGGTAGAGCATCCCACACAAACGAATGCTCCACATGCGGGTTTCACATGCCACCAACTCCACATTCACAGGCAACTTCAGCGCCACAGCCGTTTTCAGGTAGCCCTCAATGCAAAAGCTCTAGACGCAAATATTGGTGTGAGAGCTAATACAATCAAGGAAACACTGCATGTTGGTGAAGGGCATATTGAAGAAGGATCAGCCGAGTGGTTCTTGTAGGAGAACAACTCCATTTGCCTCACTAACTTCACACACCATTAGGCTTCCAAGCAGCTCTCAAGGAAACTCAGTTTTCACACTCTATGCTTAGTGCCCTTTGAGTGCCTAGAACTGAAATGAAGCTTGGTGAGCATCCCACACAAACGAATGCTCCACATGCGGGTTTCACATGCCACCAACTCCACATTGACAGGCAACTTCATCGCCACAGCCGTTTTCAGATAGCCCTCAATGCAAAGGCTCTAGACGCAAATATTGGTGTGAGAGCTAATCCAATCAAGGAAACACTGCATGTTGGTGAAGGGCATATTGAAGAAGGATCAGCCGAGTGGTTCTTGTGGGAGAACAACTCCATTTGCCTCACTAACTTCACACACCATCAGGCTTCCAAGCAGCTCTCAAGGAAACTCAGTTTTCACACTCTATGCTTAGTGCCCTTTGAGTGCATTATCTAGGAATGAACCTGGTAGAGCATCCCACACAAACAAATGCTCCACATAAGGGTTTCACATGCCACCAACTCCACATTCACAGGCAACTTCAGCGCCACAGCCGTTTTCAGATAGCCCTCAATGCAAAGGCTCTAGACGCAAATATTGGTGTGAGAGCTAATTCAATCAAGGAAACACTGCATGTTGGTGAAGGGCATATTGAAGAAGGATCAGCCGAGTGGTTCTTGTGCTAGAACAACTCCATTTGCCTCACTAACTTCACACACCATCAGGCTTCCAAGCAGATCTCAAGGAAAATCGGTTTTCACACTCTATGCTTAGTGCCCTTTGAGTGCATTATCTAAGAATGAACCTGGTAGAGCATCCCACACAAACGAATGCTCCACATGCGGGTTTCACATGCCACCAACTCCACATTCACAGGCAACTTCAGCGCCACAGCCGTTTTCAGATAGCCCTGAATGCAAAGGCTCTAGACTCAAATATTGGTGTGAGAGCTAATTCAATCAAGGAAACAGTGCATGTTGGTGAAGGGCATATTGATGAAGGATCAGCCGAGTGGTTCTTGTGGGAGAACAACTCCATCTGGCTCAATAACTTCACACACCATCAGGCTTCCAAGCAGCTCTCAAGGAAACTCAGTATTCACACTCTATGCTTAGTGCCCTTTGAGTGCCTAGGACTGAAATGAAGCTTGGTGAGCATCCCACACAAACGAATGCTCCACATGCGGGTTTCACATGCCACCAACTCCATATTCACAAGCAACTTCAGCGCCACAGCCGTTTTCAGATAGCCCTCAATGCAAAGGCTCTAGACGCAAATATTGGTGTGAGAGCTAATTCAATCAAGGAAACACTGCATGTTTTTGAAGGGCATATTGAAGAAGGATCAGCCGAGTGGTTCTTGTTGGAGAACAACTCCATTTGGCTCACTAACTCCACAAACCATCAGGCTTCCAAGCAGCTCTCAAGGAAACTCAGTTTTCACACTCTATGCTTAGTGCCCTTTGAGTGCATTATCTAGGAATGAACCTGGTAGAGCATCCCACACAAACGAATGTTCCACATGCGGGTTTCACATGCCACCAACTCCACATTCACAGGCAACTTCAGCGCCACAGCCGTTTTCAGGTAGCCCTCAATGCAAAGGCTCTAGATTCAAATATTGGTGTGAGAGCTAATTCAATCAAGGAAACACTGCATGTTGGTGAAGGGCATATTGAAGAAGGATCAGCCGAGTGGTTCTTGTGGGAGAACAACTCAATTTGGCTCACTAACTTCACACACCATCAGGCTTCCAAGCAGCTCTCAAGGAAACTCAGTTTTCACACTCTATGCTTAGTGCCTTTTGAGTGCATTATCTAGGAATGAACCTGGTAGAGCATCCCACACAAACGAATGCTCCACATGCGGGTTTCACATGCCACCAACTCCACATTCACAGGCAACTTCAGCGCCACTGCCGTTTTCAGGTAGCCCTCAATGCAAAGGCTCTAGACGCAAATATTGGTGTGAGAGCTAATTCAATCAAGGAAACACTGCATGTTGGTGAAGGGCATATTGATGAAGGATCAGCCGAGTGGTTCTTGTGGGAGAACAACTCCATTTGGCTCACTAACTTCACACACCATCAGGCTTCCAAGCAGCTCTCAAGGAAACTCAGTTTTCACACTCTATGCCTAGTGTCCTCTGAATGCCTAGGACTGAAATGTTGCTTGGTGAGCATCGCACACAAACGAATGCTCCACATGCGGGTTTCACATGCCACCAACTCCACATTCACAGGCAACTTCAGCGCCACAGCTCTTTTCAGATAGCCCTCAATGCAAAGGCTCTAGACGCAAATATTGGTGTGAGAGCTAATTCAATCAAGGAAACACTGCATGTTGGTGAAGGGCATATTGAAGAAGGATCAGCCGAGTGGTTCTTGTGGGAGAACAACTCCATTTGGCTCACTAACTTCACACACCATCAGGCTTCCAAGCAGCGCTCAAGGAAACTCAGTTTTCACACTCTATGCTTAGTGCCCTTTGAGTACATTATCTAGGAATGAACCTGGTAGAGCATCCCACACAAACGAATGCTCCACATGCGGGTTTCACATGCCACCAACTCCACATTCACAGGCAACTTCAGCGCCACAGCCGTTTTCAGGTAGCCCTCAATGCAAAGGCTCTAGACGCAAATATTGGTGTGAGAGCTAATTCAATCAAGGAAACACTGCATGTTGGTGAAGGGCATATTGAAGAAGGATCAGCCGAGTGGTTCTTGTGCTAGAACAACTCCATTTGGCTCACTAACTTCACACACCATCAGGCTTCCAAGCAGCTCTCAAGGAAACTCAGTTTTCACACTCTATGCTCAGTGCCCTTTGAGTGCATTATCTAGGAATGAACCTGGTAGAGCATCCCACACAAACGAATGCTCCACATGCGGGTTTCACATGCCACCAACTCCATATTCACAGGCAACTTCAGCGCCACAGCCGTTTTCAGGTAGCCCTCAATGCAAAAGCTCTAGACGCAAATATTGGTGTGAGAGCTAATTCAATCAAGGAAACACTGCATGTTGGTGAAGGGCATATTGAAGAAGGATCAGCCGAGTGGTTCTTGTGGGAGAACAACTCCATTTGGCTCACTAACTTCACACACCATCAGGCTTCCAAGCAGCTCTCAAGGAAACTCAGTTTTCACACTCTATGCTTAGTGCCCTCTGAATGCCTAGGACTGAAATGTTGCTTGGTGAGCATCGCACACAAACGAATGCTCCACATGCGGGTTTCACATGCCACCAACTCCACATTCACAGGCAACTTCAGCGCCACAGCCGTTTTCAGGTAGCCCTCAATGCAAAAGCTCTAGACGCAAATATTGGTGTGAGAGCTAATTCAATCAAGGAAACACGGCATGTTGGTGAAGGGCATATTGAAGAATGATCAGCCGAGTGGTTCTTGTGGGAGAACAACTCCATTTGGCTCACTAACTTCACACACCATCAGGCTTCCAAGCAGCTCTCAAGGAAACTCAGTTTTCACACTCTATGCTTAGTGCCCTTTGAGTGCATTATCTTGGAATGAACCTGGTAGAGCATCCCACACAAACGAATGCTCCACATGCGGGTTTCACATGCCACCAACTCCACATTCACAGGCAACTTCAGCGCCACAGCCGTTTTCAGGTAGCCCTCAATGCAAAGGCTCTAGACGCAAATATTGGTGTGAGAGCTAATTCAATCAAGGAAACACTGCATGTTGGTGAAGGGCATATTGATGAAGGATCAGCCAAGTGGTTCTTGTGGGAGAACAACTCCATTTGGCTCACTAACTTCACACACCATCAGGCTTCCAAGCAGCTCTCAAGGAAACTCAGTTTTCACACTCTATGCTTATTGCCCTCTGAATGCCTAGGACTGAAATGTTGCTTGGTGAGCATCGCACACAAACGAATGCTCCACATGCGGGTTTCACATGCCACCAACTCCACATTCACAGGCAACTTCAGCGCCACAGCCGTTTTCAGATAGCCCTCAATGCAAAGGCTCTAGACGCAAATATTTGTGTGAGAGCTAATTCAATCAAGGAAACACTGCATGTTGGTGAAGGGCATATTGAAGAAGGATCAGCCGAGTGGTTCTTGTGGGAGAACAACTCCATTTGGCTCACTAACTTCACACACCATCAGGCTTCCAAGCAGCTCTCAAGGAAACTCAGTTTTCACACTCTATGCTTAGTGCCTTTTGAGTGCATTATCTAGGAATGAACCTGGTAGAGCATCCCACACAAACGAATGCTCCACATAAGGGTTTCACATGCCACCAACTCCACATTCACAGGCAACTTCAGCGCCACAGCCGTTTTCAGGTAGCCCTCAATGCAAAAGCTCTAGATTCAAATATTGGTGTGAGAGCTAATTCAATCAAGGAAACACTGCATGTTGGTGAAGGGCATATTGAAGAAGGATCAGCCGAGTGGTTCTTGTGGGAGAACAACTCCATTTGCCTCACTAACTTCACACACCATCAGGATTCCAAGCAGCTCTCAAGGAAACTCAGTTTTCACACTCTATGCTTAGTGCCCTTTGAGTGCATTATCTAGGAATGAACCTGGTAGAGCATCCCACACAAACGAATGCTCCACATAAGGGTTTCACATGCCACCAACTCCACATTCACAGGCAACTTCAGCGCCACAGCCCTTATCAGATAGCCCTCAATGCAAAGGCTCTAGGCGCAAATATTGGTGTGAGAGCTAATTCAATCAAGGAAACACTGCATGTTGGTGAAGGGCATATTGAAGAAGGATCAGCCGAGTGGTTCTTGTGGGAGAACAACTCCATCTGGCTCACTAACTTCACACACCATCAGGCTTCCAAGCAGCTCTCAAGGAAACTCAGTATTCACACTCTATGCTTAGTGCCCTTTGAGTGCATTATCTAGGAATGAACCTGGTAGAGCATCCCACACAAACGAATGCTCCACATGCGGGTTTCACATGCCACCAACTCCACATTCACAGGCAACTTCAGCGCCACAGCCGTTTTCAGGTAGCCCTCAATGCAAAGAGTCTAGACGCAAATATTGGTGTGAGAGCTAATTCAATCAAGGAAACACTGCATGTTGGTGAAGGGCATATTGAAGAAGGATCAGCCGAGTGGTTCTTGTGCTAGAAAAACTCCATTTGGCTCACTAACTTCACACACCATCAGGCTTCCAAGCAGCTCTCTAGGAAACTCAGTTTTCACACTCTATGCTTAGTGCCCTTTGAGTGCATTATCTAGGAATGAACCTGGTAGAGCATCCCACGCAAACGAATGCTCCACATGCGGGTTTCACATGCCACCAACTCCACATTCACAGGCAACTTCAGCGCCACAGCCGTTTTCAGGTAGCCCTCAATGCAAAGGCTCTAGGTGGAAATATTGGTGTGAGAGCTAATTCAATCAAGGAAACACTGCATGTTGGTGAAGGGCATATTGAAGAAGGATCAGCCGAGTGGTTCTTGTGGGAGAACAACTCCATCTGGCTCACTAACTTCACACACCATCAGGCTTCCAAGCAGCTCTCAAGGAAACTCAGTTTTCACACTCTATGCTTAGTGCCCTTTGAGTGCCTAGGAGTGAATTGAAGCTTGGTGAGCATCCCACACAAACGAATGCTCCACATGAGGGTTTCACATGCCACCAACTCCATATTCACAGGCAACTTCAGCGCCACAGCCGTTTTCTGATAGCCCTCAATGCAAAGACTCTAGACGCAAATATTGGTGTGAGAACTAATTCAATCAAGGAAACACTGCATGTTTTTGAAGGGCATATTGAAGAAGGATCAGCCGAGTGGTTCTTGTGCTAGACCAACTCCATTTGGCTCACTAACTCCACAAACCATCAGGCTTCCAAGCAGCTCTCAAGGAAACTCAGTTTTCACACTCTATGCTTAGTGACCTTTGAGTGCATTATCTAGGAATGAACCTGGTAGAGCATCCCACACAAACGAATGCTCCACATGTGGGTTTCACATGCCACCAACTCCACATTCACAGGCAACTTCAGCGCCACAGTTGTTTCCAGGTAGCCCTCAATGCAAAGCCTCTAGATTCAAATATTGGTGTGAGAGCTAATTCAATCAAGGAAACACTGCATGTTGGTGAAGGGCATATTGAAGAATGATCAGCCGAGTGGTTCTTGTGGGAGAACAACTCCATCTGGCTCACTAACTTCACACACCATCAGGCTTCCAAGCAGCTCTCAAGGAAACTCAGTTTTCACACTCTATGCTCAGTGCCCTTTGAGTGCATTGTCTAGGAATGAACCTTGTAGAGCATCCCACACAAACGAATGCTCCACATGCGGGTTTCACATGCCACCAACTCCACATTCACAGGCAACTTCAGCGCCACAGCCGTTTTCAGGTAGTCCTCTATGCAAAGGCTCTAGACGCAAATATTGGTGTGAGAGCTAATTCAATCAAGGAAACACTGCATGTTGGTGAAGGGCATATTGAAGAAGGATCAGCCGAGTGGTTCTTGTGCTAGAACAACTCCATTTGGCTCACTAACTTCACACACCATCAGGCTTCCAAGCAGCTCTCAAGGAAACTCAGTTTTCACACTCTATGCTTAGTGCCCTTTGAGTGCATTATCTAGGAATGAACCTGGTAGAGCATCCCACACAAACGAATGCTCCACATGCGGGTTTCACATGCCATCAACTCCACATTCACAGGCAACTTCAGTGCCACAGCCGTTTTCAGATAGCCCTCAATGCAAAGGCTCTAGACTCAAATATTGGTGTGAGAGCTAATTCAATCAAGGAAACACTGCATGTTGGTGAAGGGCATATTGAAGAAGGATCAGCCGAGTGGTTCTTGTGCTAGAACAACTCCATTTGGCTCACTAACTTCACACACCATCAGGCTTCCAAGCAGCTCTCAAGGAATCTCAGTATTCACACTCTATGCTTACTGCCCTTTGAGTGCATTATCTTGGAATGACCTGGTAGAGCATCCCACACAAACGAATGCTCCACATGCGGGTTTCACATGCCACCAACTCCACATTCACAGGCAACTTCAGCGCCACAGCCGTTTTCTGGTAGCCCTCAATGCAAAGGCTCTAGACGCAAATATTGGTGTGAGAGCTAATTCAATCAAGGAAACACTGCATGTTGGTGAAGGGCATATTGAAGAAGGATCAGCCGAGTGGTTCTTGTGGGAGAACAACTCCATCTGGCTCACTAACTTCACACACCATCAGGCTTCCAAGCAGCTCTCAAGGAAACTCAGTTTTCACACTCTATGCTTAGTGCCCTTTGAGTGCATTATCTAGGAATGAACCTGGTAGAGCATCCCACACAAACGAATGCTCCACATAAGGGTTTCACATGCCACCAACTCCACATTCACAGGCAACTTCAGCGCCACAGCCGTTTTCAGGTAGCCCTCTATGTAAAGGCTCTAGACGCAAATATTGGTGTGAGAGCTAATTCAATCAAGGAAACACGGCATGTTGGTGAAGGGCATATTGAAGAAGGATCAGCCGAGTGGTTCTTGTGGGAGAACAACTCCATTTGGCTCACTAACTTCACACACCATCAGGCTTCCAAGCAGCTCTCAAGGAAACTCAGTTTTCACACTCTATGCTTAGTGCCCTCTGAATGCCTAGGACTGAAATGTTGCTTGGTGAGCATCGCACACAAACGAATGCTCCACATGCGGGTTTCACATGCCACCAACTCCATATTCACAGGCAACTTCAGCGCCACAGCCGTTTTCAGATAGCCCTCAATGCAAAGGCTCTAGACGCAAATATTTGTGTGAGAGCTAATTCAATCAAGGAAACACTGCATGTTGGTGAAGGGCATATTGAAGAAGGATCAGCCGAGTGGTTCTTGTGGTAGAACAACTCCATTTGGCTCACTAACTTCACACACCATCAGGCTTCCAAGCAGCTCTCAAGGAAACTCAGTTTTCACACTCTATGCTTAGTGCCCTTTGAGTGCATTATCTAGGAATGAACCTGGTAGAGCATCCCACACAAACGAATGCTCCACATGCGGGTTTCACATGCCACCAACTCCACATTCACAGGCAACTTCAGTGCCACAGCCGTTTTCAGGTAGCCCTCAATGCAAAGGCTCTAGACTCAAATATTGGTGTGAGAGCTAATTCAATCAAGGAAACACTGCATGTTGGTGAAGGGCATATTGAAGAAGGATCAGCCGAGTGATTCTTGTGCTAGAACAACTCCATTTGCCTCACTAACTTCACACACCATCAGGCTTCCAAGCAGCTCTCAAGGAAACTCAGTTTTCACACTCTATGCTTAGTGCCCTCTGAATGCCTAAGACTGAAATGTTGCTTGGTGAGCATCCCACACAAACGAATGCTCCACATGCGGGTTTCACATGCCACCAACTCCATATTCACAGGCAACTTCAGCGCCACAGCCGTTTTCAGATAGCCCTCAATGCAAAGGCTCTAGACGCAAAATTTGGTGTGAGAGCTAATTCAATCAAGGAAACACTGCATGTTGGTGAAGGACATATTGAAGAAGGATCAGCCGAGTGGTTCTTGTTGGAGAACAACTCCATTTGGCTCACTAACTTCACACACCATCAGGCTTCCAAGCAGCTCTCAAGGAAACTCAGTATTCACACTCTATGCTTAGTGCTCTTTGAGTGCATTATCTAGGAATGAACCTGGTAGAGCATCCCACACAAACGAATGCTCCACATGCGAGTTTCACATGCCACCAACTCCACATTGACAGGCAACTTCAGCGCCACAGCCGTTTTCAGATAGCCCTCAATGCAAAGTCTCTAGACGCAAATATTGGTGTGAGAGCTAATTCAATCAAGGAAACACTGCATGTTGGTGAAGGGCATATTGAAGAAGGATCAGCCGAGTGGTTCTTGTGGGAGAACAACTCCATTTGGCTCACTAACTTCACACACCATCAGGCTTCCAAGCAGCTCTCAAGGAAACTCAGTATTCACACTCTATGCTTAGTGCCTTTTGAGTGCATTATCTAGGAATGAACCTGGTAGAGCATCCCACACAAACGAATGCTCCACATGCGGGTTTCACATGCCACCAACTCCACATTCACAGGCAACTTCAGCGCCACAGCCGTTTTCTGCTAGCCCTCAATGCAAAGGCTCTAGACGCAAATATTGGTGTGAGATCTAATTCAATCAAGGAAACGCTGCTTGTTGGTGAAGGGCATATTGAAGAATGATCAGCCGAGTGGTTCTTGTGCTAGAACAACTCCATTTGGCTCACTAACTTCACACACCATCAGGCTGCCAAGCAGCTCTCAAGGAAACTCAGTTTTCACACTCTATGCTTAGTGCCCTTTGAGTGCCTAGAACTGAAATGAAGCTTGGTGAGCATCCCACACAAACGAATGCTCCACATGCGGGTTTCACATGCCACCAACTCCATATTCACAGGCAACTTCAGCGCCACAGCCGTTTTCAGATAGAACTCAATGCAAAGGCTCTAGACACAAATATTGGTGTGAGAGCTAATTCAATCAAGGAAACACTGCATGTTGGTGAAGGGCATATTGAAGAAGGATCAGCCGAGTGGTTCTTGTGGGAGAACAACTCCATTTGGCTCACTAACTTCACACACCATCAGGCTTCCAAGCAGCTCTCAAGGAAACTCAGTTTTCACACTCTATGCTTAGTGCCCTTTGAGTGCATTATCTAGGAATGATCCTGGTAGAGCATCCCACACAAACGAATGCTCCACATGCGGGTTTCCCATGCCACCAACTCCACATTCACAGGCAACTTCAGCGCCACAGCCGTTATCAGATAGCCCTCAATGCAAAGGCTCTAGACGCAAATATTGGTGTGAGAGCTAATTCAATCAAGGAAACACTGCATGTTGGTGAAGGGCATATTGAAGAAGGATCAGCCGAGTGGTTCTTGTGCTAGAACAACTCCATCTGACTCACTAACTTCACACACCATCAGGCTTCCAAGCAGCTCTCAAGGAAACTCAGTTTTCACACTCTATGCTTAGTGCCCTTTGAGTGCATTATCTAGAAATGAACCTGGTAGAGCATCCCACACAAACGAATGCTCCACATGCGGATTTCACATGCCACCAACTCCACATTCACAGGCAACTTCAGCGCCACAGCCGTTTTCAGATAGCCCTCAATGCAAAGGCTCTAGACGCAAATATTTGTGTGAGAGCTAATTCAATCAAGGAAACACTGCATGTTGGTGAAGGGCATATTGATGAAGGATCGGCCAAGTGGTTCTTGTGAGAGAACAACTTCATTTGGCTCACTAACTTCACACACCATCAGGCTTCCAAGCAGCTCTCAAGGAAACTCAGTTTTCACACTCTATGCTTAGTGCCCTTTGAGTGCCTAGCACTGAAATGAAGCTTGGTGAGCATCCCACACAAACGAATGCTCCACATGCGGGTTTCACATGCCACCAACTCCACATTCACAGGCAACTTCAGCGCCACAGCCATTTTCAGATAGCCCTCAATGCAAAGGCTCTAGACGCAAATATTGGTGTGAGAGCTAATTCAATCAAGGAAACACTGCATGTTGGTGAAGGGCATATTGAAGAAGGATCAGCCGAGTGGTTCTTCTGCTAGAACAACTCCATTTGGCTCACTAACTTCACACACCATCAGGATTCCAAGCAGCTCTCAAGGAAACTCAGTTTTCACACTCTATGCTTAGTGCCCTTTGAGTGCATTATGCAGAAATGAACCTGGTAGAGCATCCCACACAAACGAATGCTCCACATGAGGGTTTCACATGCCACCAACTCCACATTCACAGGCAACTTTAGCGCCACAGCCGTTTTCAGATAACCCTGAATTCAAAGGCTCTAGACGCAAATATTGGTGTGAGATCTAATTCAATCAAGGAAACACTGCATGTTGGTGAAGGGCATATTGAAGAAGGAACAGCCGAGTGGCTCTTGTGGGAGAATAACTTCATCTGGCTCACTAACTTCACACACCATCAGGCTTCCAAGCAGCTCTCAAGGAAACTCAGTTTTCACACTCTATGCTTAGTGCCCTTTGAGTGCCTAGGACTGAAATGAAGTTTGGTGAGCATCCCACACAAACGAATGCTCCACATGCGGGTTTCACATACCACCAACTCCATATTCACAGGCAACTTCAGCGCCACAGCCGTTTTCAGATAGCCCTCAATGCAAAGGCTCTAGACGCAAATATTGGTGTGAGAGCTAATTCAATCAAGGAAACACTGCATGTTGGTGAAGGGCATATTGAAGAAGGATGAGCCGAGTGGTTCTTGTGGGAGAACAACTCCATTTAGCTCACTAACTTCACACACCATCAGGCTTCCAAGCAGCTCTCAAGGAAACTCAGTACTCACACTCTATGCTTAGTGCCCTTTGAGTGCATTATTTAGAAATGAACCTGGTAGAGCATCCCACACAAACGAATGCTCCACATAAGGGTTTAACATGCCACCAATTCCACATTCACAGGCAACTTCAGCGCCACAGCCGTTTTCAGATAGCCCTCAATGCAAAGGCTGTTGATGCAAATATTGGGAGAGAGCTAATTCAATCAAAGAAACACTGCATGTTGGTGAAGGGTATATTGAAGAAGGATCAGCCGAGTGGTTCTTGTGGGAGAACAACTCCATTTGCCTCACTAACTTCAAACACCATCAGGCTTCCAAACAGCTCTCAGGGAAACTCAGTTTTCACACTCTATGCTTAGTGCCCTTTGAGTGCATTATCTAGGAATGAACCTGGTAGAGCATCCCACAAAAACGAATGCTCCACATGCGGGTTTCACATGCCACCAACTCCACATTCACAGGCAAGTTCAGCGCCACAGCCATTTTCAGATAGCCCTCAATGCAAAGGCTCTAGACGCAAATATTGGTGTGACAGCTAATTTAATCAAGGAAACACTGCATGTTGGTGAAGGGCATATTGATGAAGGATCAGCCGAGTGGTTCTTGTGGGAGAACAACTTCATCTGGCTCACTAACTTCACACACCATCAGGCTTCCAAGCAGCTCTCAAGGAAACTCAGTTTTCACACTCTATGCTTAGTGCCCTTTGAGTGCCTAGGACTGAAATGAAGCTTGGTGAGCATCCCACACAAACGAATGCTCCACATGAGGGTTTCACATGCCACCAACTCCATATTCACAGGCAACTTCAGCGCCACAGCCGTTTTCAGATAGCCCTCAATGCAAAGGCTCTAGACGCAAATATTGGTGTGAGAGCTAATTCAATCAAGGAAACACTGCATGTTGGTGAAGGGCATATTGAAGAAGGATCAGCCGAGTGGTTCTTGTGGGAGAACAACTCCATTTGCCTCACTAACTTCACACACCATCAGGCTTCCAAGCAGCTCTCAAGGAAACTCAGTATTCACACTCTATGCTTAGTGCCCTTTGAGTGCATTATCTAGAAATGAACCTGGTAGAGCATCCCACACAAACGAATGCTCCACATGCGGGTTTCACATGCCACCAACTCCACATTCACAGGCAACTTCAGCGCCACAGCCGTTTTCAGATAGCCATCAATGCAAAGGCTCTAGACGCAAATATTGGTGTGAGAGCTAATTCAATCAAGGAAACACGGCATGTTGGTGAAGGGCATATTGAAGAAGGATCAGCAGAGTGGTTCTTGTGTTAGAAAAACTCCATTTGGCTCACTAACTTCACACACCATCAGGCTTCCAAGCAGCTCTCAAGGAAACTCAGTTTTCCCACTCTATGCTTAGTGCCCTTTGAGTGCATTATCTAGGAATGAACCTGGTAGAGCATCCCACACAAACGAATGCTCCACATAAGGGTTTCACATGCCACCAACTCCACATTGACAGGCAACTTCAGCGCCACAGCCGTTTTCAGATAGCCATCAATGCAAAGGCTCTAGACACAAATATTGGTGTGAGAGCTAATTCAATCAAGGAAACACTGCATGTTGGTGAAGGGCATATGTGAAGAAGGATCAGCCAAGTGGTTCTTGTGCTAGAACAACTCCATTTGGCTCACTAACTTCACACACCATCAGGCTTCCAAGCAGCTCTCAAGGAAACTCAGTATTCACACTCTATGCTTAGTGCCCTATAAGTGCATTATCTAGAAATGAACCTGGTAGAGCATCCCACACAAACGAATGCTCCACATGCGGGTTTCACATGCCACCAACTCCACATTCACAGGCAACTTCAGCGCCACAGCCGTTTTCAGATAGCCCTCAATGCAAAGGCTCTAGGCGCAAATATTCGTGTGAGAGCTAATACAATCAAGGAAACACTGCATGTTGGTGAAGGGCATATTGAAGAAGGATCAGCCGAGTGGTTCTTGTGCTAGAACAACTCCATTTGGCTCACTAACTTCACACACCATCAGGCTTCCAAGCAGCTCTCAAGGAAACTCAGTTTTCACACTCTATGCTTAGTGCCCTTTGAGTGCCTAGGACTGAAATGATGCTTGGTGAGCATCCCACACAAACGAATGCTCCACATGCGGGTTTCACATGCCACCAACTCCACATTCACAGGCAACTTCAGCGCCACAGCCGTTTTCAGATAGCCCTCAATGCAAAGGCTCTAGACGCAAATATTGGTGTGAGAGCTAATTCAATCAAGGAAACACTGCATGTTGGTGAAGGGCATATTGAAGAAGGATCAGCGGAGTGGTTCTTGTGGGAGAACAACTCCATTTGGCTCACTAACTTCACACACCATCAGGCTTCCAAGCAGCTCTCAAGGAAACTCAGTTTTCACACTCTATGCTTAGTGCCCTTTGAGTACATTATCTAGGAATGAACCTGGTAGAGCATCCCACACAAACGAATGCTCCACATAAGGGTTTCACATGCCACCAACTCCACATTCACAGGCAACTTCAGCGCCACAGCCGTTTTCAGATAGCCCTCAATGCAAAGGCTCTAGACGCAAATATTGGTGTGAGAGCTAATTCAATCAAGGAAACACTGCATGTTGGTGAAGGGCATATTGAAGAAGGATCAGCCGAGTGGTTCTTGTGAGAGAACAACTCCATTTGGCTCACTAACTTCACACACCATCAGGCTTCCAAGCAGCTCTCAAGGAAACTCAGTTTTCACACTCTATGCTTAGTGCCCTTTGAGTACATTATCTAGGAATGAACCTGGTAGAGCATCCCACACAAACGAATGCTCCACATGCGGGTTTCACATGCCACCAACTCCACATTCACAGGCAACTTCAGCGCCACAGCCGTTTTCAGATAGCCCTCAATGCAAAGGCTCTAGACGCAAATATTGGTGTGAGAGCTAATTCAATCAAGGAAACACTGCATGTTGGTGAAGGGCATATTGAAGAAGGATCAGCCGAGTGGTTCTTGTGAGAGAACAACTCCATTTGGCTCACTAACTTCACACACCATCAGGCTTCCAAGCAGCTCTCAAGGAAACTCAGTATTCACACTCTATGCTTAGTGCCTTTTGAGTGCATTATCTAGGAATGAACCTGGTAGAGCATCCCACACAAACGAATGCTCCACATAAGGGTTTCACATGCCACCAACTCCACATTCACAGGCAACTTCAGCGCCACAGCCGTTTTCAGATAGCCCTCAATGCAAAGGCTCTAGACGCAAATATTGGTGTGAGAGCTAATTCAATCAAGGAAACACTGCATGTTGGTGAAGGGCATATTGAAGAAGGATCAGCCGAGTGGTTCTTGTGCTAGAACAACTCCATTTGGCTCACTAACTTCACACAGTATCAGGCTTCCAAGCAGCTCTCAAGGAAACTCAGTTTTCACACTCTATGCTTAGTGCCCTTTGAGTGCATTATCTAGGAATGAACCTGGTAGAGCATCCCACACAAACGAATGCTCCACATGCGGGTTTCACATGCCACCAACTCGACATGCACAGGCAACTTCAGCGCCACAGCCGTTATCAGGTAGCCCTCAATGCAAAGGCTCGAGACGCAAATATTGGTGTGAGAGCTAATTCAATCAAGGAAACACTGCATGTTGGTGAAGGGCATATTGAAGAAGGATCAGCCGAGTGGTTCTTGAGGGAGAACAACTCCATTTGGCTCACTAACTTCACACACCATCAGGCTTCCAAGCAGCTCTCAAGGAAACTCAGTTTTCACACTCTATGCTTAGTGCCCTTTGAGTGCATAGGACTGAAATGAAGCTTGGTGAGCATCCCACACAAACGAATGCTCCACATGCGGGTTTCACATGCCACCAACTCAATATTCACAGGCAACTTCTGCTCCACAGCCGTTATCAGATAGCCCTCAATGCAAAGGCTCGAGACGCAAATATTGGTGTGAGAGCTAATTCAATCAAGGAAACACTGCATGTTGGTGAAGGGCATATTGAAGAAGGATCAGCCGAGTGGTTCTTGTGGGAGAACAACTCCATTTGGCTCACTAACTTCACACACCATCAGGCTTCCAAGCAGCTCTCAAGGAAACTCAGTTTTCACACTCTATGCTTAGTGCCCTTTGAGTGCATTATCTAGGAATGAACCTGGTAGAGCATCCCACACAAACGAATGCTCCACATGCGGGTTTCACATGCCACCAATTCCACATTCACAGGCAACTTCAGCGCCACAGCCGTTTTCAGATAGCCCTCAATGCAAAGGCTCTAGACGCAAATATTGGTGTGAGAGCTAATTCAATCAAGGAAACACTGCATGTTGGTGAAGGGCATATTGAAGAAGGATCAGCCGAGTGGTTCTTGTGAGAGAACAACTCCATTTGGCTCACTAACTTCACACACCATCAGGCTTCCAAGCAGCTCTCAAGGAAACTCAGTTTTCACACTCTATGCTTAGTGCCCTTTGAGTACATTATCTAGGAATGAACCTGGTAGAGCATCCCACACAAACGAATGCTCCACATGCGGGTTTCACATGCCACCAACTCCACATTCACAGGCAACTTCAGCGCCACAGCCGTTTTCAGATAGCCCTCAATGCAAAGGCTCTAGGTGCAAATATTGGTGTGAGAGCTAATTCAATCAAGGAAACACTGCATGTTGGTGAAGGGCATATTGAAGAAGGATCAGCCGAGCGGTTCTTGAGGGAGAACAACTCCATTTGGCTCACTAACTTCACACACCATCAGGCTTCCAAGCAGATCTCAAGGAAAATCAGTTTTCAAACTCTATGCTTAGTGACCTTTGAGTGCATTATCTAAGAATGAACCTGGTAGAGCATCCCACACAAACGAATGCTCCACATGCGGGTTTCACATGCCACCAACTCCACATTCACAGGCAACTTCAGCGCCACAGCCGTTTTCAGATAGCCCTCAATGCAAAGGCTCTAGACGCAAATATTGGTGTGAGAGCTAATTCAATCAAGGAAACACTGCATGTTGGTGAAGGGCATATTGAAGAAGGATCAGCCGAGTGGTTCTTGTGGGAGAACAACTCCATTTGGCTCACTAACTTCACACACCATCAGGCTTCCAAGCAGCTCTCAAGGAAACTCAGTTTTCACACTCTATGCTTAGTGCCCTTTGAGTGCATTATCTAGGAATGAACCTGGTAGAGCATCCCACACAAACGAATGCTCCACATAAGGGTTTCACATGCCACCAACTCCACATTCACAGGCAACTTCAGCGCCACAGCCGTTTTCAGGTAGCCCTCAATGCAAAGACTCTAGACGCAAATATTGGTGTGAGAGCTAATTCAATCAAGGAAACACTGCATGTTGGTGAAGGGCATATTGAAGAAGGATCAGCCGAGTGGTTCTTGTGGGAGAACAACTCCATTTGGCTCACTAACTTCACACACCATCAGGCTTCCAAGCAGCTCTCAAGGAAACTCAGATTTCACACTCTATGCTTAGTGCCCTTTGAGTGCATTATCTAGGAATGAACCTGGTAGAGCATCCCACACAAACGAATGCTCCACATGCGGGTTTCACATGCCACCAACTCCACATTCACAGGCAACTTCAGCGCCACAGCCGTTTTCAGATAGCCAACAATGCAAACGCTCTAGACACAATTATTGGTGTGAGAGCTAATTCAATCAAGGAAACGCTGCATGTTGGTGAAGGGCATATTGAAGAAGGATCAGCCGAGTGGTTCTTGTGGGAGAACAACTCCATTTGGCTCACTAACTTCACACACCATCAGGCTTCCAAGCAGCTCTCAAGGAAACTCAGTTTTCACACTCTATGCTTAGTGCCCTTTGAGTGCATTATCTCGGAATGAACCTGGTAGAGCATCCCACACAAACGAATGCTCCACATGCGGGTTTCACATGCCACCAACTCGACATGCACAGGCAACTTCAGCGCCACAGCCGTTTTCAGATAGACCTCAATGCAAAGGCTCTAGACGCAAATATTGGTGTGAGAGCTAATTCAATCAAGGAAACGCTGCATGTTGGTGAAGGGCATATTGAAGAAGGATCAGCCGAGTGGTTCTTGTGGGAGAACAACTCCATTTGGCTCACTAACTTCACACATCATCAGGCTTCCAAGCAGCTCTCAAGGAAACTCAGTTTTCACACTCTATGCTTAGTGCCCTTTGAGTGCATTATCTAGGAATGAACCTGGCAGAGCATCCCACACAAACGAATACTCCACATGCGGGTTTCACATGCCACCAACTCCACATTCACAGGCAACTTCAGCGCCACAGCCGTTTTCAGATAGCCCTCAATGCAAAGCCTCTAGACGCAAATATTGGTGTGAGAGCTAATTCAATCCAGGAAACACTGCATGTTGGTGAAGGGCATATTGAAGAAGGATCAGCAGAGTGGTTCTTGTGTTAGAAAAACTCCATTTGGCTCACTAACGTCACACACCATCAGGCTTCCAAGCAGCTCTCAAGGAAACTCAGATTTCACACTCTATGCTTAGTGCCCTTTGAGTGCATTATCTAGGAATGAACCTGGTAGAGCATCCCACACAAACGAATGCTCCACATAAGGGTTTCACATGCCACCAACTCCACATTCACAGGCAACTTCAGCGCCACAGCCGTTTTCAGGTAGCCCTCAATGCAAAGGCTCTAGACGCAAATATTGGTGTGAGAGCTAATTCAATCAAGGAAACACTGCATGTTGGTGAAGGGCATATTGAAGAAGGATCAGCCGAGTGGTTCTTGTGGGAGAACAACTCCATTTGGCTCACTAACTTCACACACCATCAGGCTTCCAAGCAGCTCTCAAGGAAACTCAGATTTCACACTCTATGCTTAGTGCCCTTTGAGTGCATTATCTAGGAATGAACCTGGTAGAGCATCCCACACAAACGAATGCTCCACATGCGGGTTTCACATGCCACCAACTCCATATTCACAGGCAACTTCAGCGCCACAGCCGTTTTCAGATAGCCAACAATGCAAACGCTCTAGACACAATTATTGGTGTGAGAGCTAATTCAATCAAGGAAACGCTGCATGTTGGTGAAGGGCATATTGAAGAAGGATCAGCCGAGTGGTTCTTGTGGGAGAACAACTCCATTTGGCTCACTAACTTCACACACCATCAGGCTTCCAAGCAGCTCTCAAGGAAACTCAGTTTTCACACTCTATGAAGAGTGCCCTTTGAGTGCCTAGGACTGAAATGATGCTTGGTGAGCATCCCAAACAAACGAATGCTCCACATGCGGGTTTCACATGCCACCAACTCCACATTCACAGGCAACTTCAGCGCCACAGCCGTTTTCAGATAGCCCTCAATGCAAAGGCTCTAGGCGCAAATATTCGTGTGAGAGCTAATACAATCAAGGAAACACTGCATGTTGGTGAAGGGCATATTGAAGAAGGATCAGCCGAGTGGTTCTTGAGGGAGAACAACTCCATTTGGCTCACTAACTTCACACACCATCAGGCTTCCAAGCAGCTCTCAAGGAAACTCAGTTTTCACACTCTATGCTTAGTGCCCTTTGAGTGCCTAGGACTGAAATGATGCTTGGTGAGCATCCCACACAAACGAATGCTCCACATGCGGGTTTCACATGCCACCAACTCCACATTCACAGGCAACTTCAGCGCCACAGCCGTTTTCCGATAGCCCTCAATGCAAAGGCTCTAGACGCAAATATTGGTGTGAGAGCTAATTCAATCAAGGAAACACTGCATGTTGGTGAAGGGCATATTGAAGAAGGATCAGCCGAGTGGTTCTTGTGGGAGAACAACTCCATTTGGCTCACTAACTTCACACACCATCAGGCTTCCAAGCAGCTCTCAAGGAAACTCAGTTTTCACACTCTATGCTTAGTGCCCTTTGAGTACATTATCTAGGAATGAACCTGGTAGAGCATCCCACACAAACGAATGCTCCACATGCGGGTTTCACATGCCACCAACTCCACATTCACAGGCAACTTCAGCGCCACAGCCGTTTTCAGATAGCCCTCAATGCAAAGGCTCTAGACGCAAATATTGGTGTGAGAGCTAATTCAATCAAGGAAACACTGCATGTTGGTGAAGGGCATATTGAAGAAGGATCAGCCGAGTGGTTCTTGTGAGAGAACAACTCCATTTGGCTCACTAACTTCACACACCATCAGGCTTCCAAGCAGCTCTCAAGGAAACTCAGTTTTCACACTCTATGCTTAGTGCCCTTTGAGTACATTATCTAGGAATGAACCTGGTAGAGCATCCCACACAAACGAATGCTCCACATAAGGGTTTCACATGCCACCAACTCCACATTCACAGGCAACTTCAGCGCCACAGCCGTTTTCAGATAGCCCTCAATGCAAAGGCTCTAGACGCAAATATTGGTGTGAGAGCTAATTCAATCAAGGAAACACTGCATGTTGGTGAAGGGCATATTGAAGAAGGATCAGCCGAGTGGTTCTTGTGAGAGAACAACTCCATTTGCCTCACTAACTTCACACACCATCAGGCTTCCAAGCAGCTCTCAAGGAAACTCAGTATTCACACTCTATGCTTAGTGCCTTTTGAGTGCATTATCTAGGAATGAACCTGGTAGAGCATCCCACACAAACGAATGCTCCACATAAGGGTTTCACATGCCACCAACTCCACATTCACAGGCAACTTCAGCGCCACAGCCGTTTTCAGATAGCCCTCAATGCAAAGGCTCTAGGCGCAAATATTGGTGTGAGAGCTAATTCAATCAAGGAAACACTGCATGTTGGTGAAGGGCATATTGAAGAAGGATCAGCCGAGTGGTTCTTGTGCTAGAACAACTCCATTTGGCTCACTAACTTCACACACCATCAGGCTTCCAAGCAGATCTCAAGGAAACTCAGTTTTCACACTCTATGCTTAGTGCCCTTTGAGTGCATTATCTAGGAATGAACCTGGTAGAGCATCCCACACAAACGAATGCTCCACATGCGGGTTTCACATGCCACCAACTCGACATGCACAGGCAACTTCAGCGCCACAGCCGTTATCAGGTAGCCCTCAATGCAAAGGCTCGAGACGCAAATATTGGTGTGAGAGCTAATTCAATCAAGGAAACACTGCATGTTGGTGAAGGGCATATTGAAGAAGGATCAGCCGAGTGGTTCTTGAGGGAGAACAACTCCATTTGGCTCACTAACTTCACACACCATCAGGCTTCCAAGCAGCTCTCAAGGAAACTCAGTTTTCACACTCTATGCTTAGTGCCCTGTGAGTGCCTAGGACTGAAATGAAGCTTGGTGAGCATCCCACACAAACGAATGCTCCACATGCCGGTTTCACATGCCACCAACTCAATATTCACAGGCAACTTCTGCTCCACAGCCGTTATCAGATAGCCCTCAATGCAAAGGCTCGAGACGCAAATATTGGTGTGAGAGCTAATTCAATCAAGGAAACACTGCATGTTGGTGAAGGGCATATTGAACAAGGATCAGCCGAGTGGTTCTTGTGGGAGAACAACTCCATTTGGCTCACTAACTTCACACACCATCAGGCTTCCAAGCAGCTCTCAAGGAAACTCAGTTTTCACACTCTATGCTTAGTGCCCTTTGAGTGCATTATCTAGGAATGAACCTGGTAGAGCATCCCACACAAACGAATGCTCCACATGCGGGTTTCACATGCCACCAATTCCACATTCACAGGCAACTTCAGCGCCACAGCCGTTTTCAGATAGCCCTCAATGCAAAGGCTCTAGACGCAAATATTGGTGTGAGAGCTAATTCAATCAAGGAAACACTGCATGTTGGTGAAGGGCATATTGAAGAAGGATCAGCCGAGTGGTTCTTGTGAGAGAACAACTCCATTTGGCTCACTAACTTCACACACCATCAGGCTTCCAAGCAGCTCTCAAGGAAACTCAGTTTTCACACTCTATGCTTAGTGCCCTTTGAGTACATTATCTAGGAATGAACCTGGTAGAGCATCCCACACAAACGAATGCTCCACATGCGGGTTTCACATGCCACCAACTCCACATTCACAGGCAACTTCAGCGCCACAGCCGTTTTCAGATAGCCCTCAATGCAAAGGCTCTAGGCGCAAATATTGGTGTGAGAGCTAATTCAATCAAGGAAACACTGCATGTTGGTGAAGGGCATATTGAAGAAGGATCAGCCGAGTGGTTCTTGTGGGAGAACAACTCCATTTGGCTCACTAACTTCACACACCATCAGGCTTCCAAGCAGATCTCAAGGAAAATCAGTTTTCAAACTCTATGCTTAGTGACCT
>NW_026698349.1:0-35826 GCF_030435755.1 Ochotona princeps
AACACTGCATGTTGGTGAAGGGCATATTGAAGAAGGATCAGCCGAGTGGTTCTTGTGGGGAGAACAACTCCATTTGGCTCACTAACTTCACACACCCATCAGGCTTCCAAGCAGCTCTCAAGGAAACTCAGTTTTCACACTCTATGCTTAGTGCCCTTTGAGTGCGTAGGACTGAAATGAAGCTTGGTGAGCATCCCACATAAACGAATGCTCCCACATGCGGGTTTCACATGCCACCAACCTCCACATTGACAGGCAACTTCAGCGCCACAGCCGTTTTCAGATAGCCCTCAATGCAAAGGCTCTAGACGCAAATATTGGTGTGAGAGCTAATTCAATCAAGGAAACACTGCATGTTGGTGAAGGGCATATTGAAGAAGGATCAGCCGAGTGGTTCTTGTGGGAGAACAACTCCATTTGGCTCACTAACTTCACACACACCATCAGGCTTCCAAGCAGCTCTCAAGGAAACTCAGTTTTCACACTCTATGCTTAGTGCCCTTTGAGTGCATTATCTAGGAATGAACCTGGTAGAGCATCCCACACAAACGAATGCTCCACATGCGGGTTTCACATGCCACCAACTCCACATTCACAGGCAACTTCAGCGCCACAGCCGTTTTCAGATAGCCCTCAATGCAAAGGCTCTAGAAGCAAATATTGGTGTGAGAGCTAATTCAATCAAGGAAACACTGCATGTTGGTGAAGGGCATATTGAAGAAGGATCAGCCGAGTGGTTCTTGTGGGAGAACAACTCCATTTGTCTCACTAACTTCACACACCATCAGGCTTCCAAGCAGCTCTCAAGGAAACTCAGTTTTCACACTCTATGCTTAGTGCCCTTTGTATGGCTAGGACTGAAATGAACCCTGGTAGAGCATCCCACACAAACGAATGCTCCACATGCGGGTTTCACATGCCACCAACTCCACATTCACAGGGCAACTTCAGCGCCACAGCCGTTTTCAGATAGCCCCTCAAAGCAAAGGCTCTAGACGCAAATATTGGTGTGAGAGCTAATTCAATCAAGAAACACTGCATGTTGGTGAAGGGCATATTGAAGAAGGATCAGCCGAGTGGTTCTTGTGGGAGAACAACTCCATTTGGCCTCACTAACTTCACACACCATCAGGCTTCCAAGCAGCTTTCAAGGAAACTCAGTTTTCACACTCTATGCTTAGTGCCCTTTGAGTGCATTATCGAGGAATGAACCTGGTAGAGCATCCCACACAAACGAATGCTCCACATGCGGGTTTCACATGCCACCAACTCCACATTGACAGGCAACTTCAGCGCCACAGCCGTTTTCAGATAGCCCTCAATGCAAAGGCTCTAGACGCAAATATTGGTGTGAGAGCTAATTCAATCAAGGAAACACTGCATGTTGGTGAAGGGCATATTGAAGAAGGATCAGCCGAGTGGTTCTTGTGGGAGAACAACTCCATTTGGCTCACTAACTTCACACACCATCAGGCTTCCAAGCAGCTCTCAAGGAAACTCAGTTTTCACACTCTATGCTTAGTGCTCTTAGAGTGCCAATGACTGAAAAGAAGCTTGGTGAGCATCCCACACAAACGAATGCTCCACTTGTGGGTTTCACATGCCACCAAATCCACATTCACAGGCAACTTCAGCGCCACAGCCGTTTTCAGATAGCCCTCAATGCAAAGGCTCTAGACGCAAATATTGGTGTGAGAGCTAATTCAATCAAGGAAACACTGCATGTTGGTGAAGGGCATATTGAAGAAGGATCAGCCGAGTGGTTCTTGTGGGAGAACAACTCCATTTGGCTCACTAACTTCACACACCATCAGGCTTCCAAGCAGCTCTCAAGGAAACTCAGTTTTCACACTCTATGCTTAGTGCCCTTTGAGTGCATTATCTAGGAATGAACCTGGTAGAGCATCCCACACAAACGAATGCTCCACATGCGGGTTTCACATGCCACCAACTCCACATTCACAGGCAACTTCAGCGCCACAGCCGTTTTCAGATAGCCCTCACTGCAAAGGCTCTAGACACAAATATTGGTGTGAGAGCTAATTCAATCAAGGAAACACTGCATGTTGGTGAAGGTGCATATTGAAGAAGGATCAGCCGAGTGGTTCTTGTGGGAGAACAACTCCATTTGGCTCACTAACTTCACACATCCATCAGGCTTCCAAGCAGCTCTCAAGGGAAACTCAGTTTTCACACTCTATGCTTAGTGCCCTTTCTATTGCTAGGACTGAAATGAACCTGGTAGAGCATCCACACACAAACGAATGCTCCACATGCGGGTTTCACATGCCACCAACTCCACATTCACAGGCAACTTCAGCGCCACAGCCGTTTTCAGATAGCCCTCAATGCAAAGGCTCTAGACGCAAATATTGGTGTGAGAGCTAATTCAATCAAGGAAACACTGCATGTTGGTGAAGGGCATATTGAAGAAGGATCAGCCGAGTGGGTTCTTGTGGGAGAAACAACTCCATTTGGCTCACTAACTTCACACACCATCAGGCTTCCAAGCAGCTCTCAAGGAAACTCAGTTTTCACACTCTATGCTTAGTGCTCTTTGAGTGCCAATGACTGAAAAGAAGCTTGGTGAGCATCCCACACAAACGAATGCTCCACTTGTGGGTTTCACATGCCACCAACTCCACATTCACAGGCAACTTCAGCGCCACAGCCGTTTTCAGATAGCCCTCAATGCAAAGGCTCTAGACGCAAATATTGGTGTGAGAGCTAATTCAATCAAGGAAACACTGCATGTTGGTGAAGGGGCATATTGAAGAAGGATCAGCCGAGTGGTTCTTGTGGGAGAACAACTCCATTTGGCTCACTAACTTCACACACCATCAGGCTTCCAAGCAGCTCTCAAGGAAACTCAGTTTTCACACTCTATGCTTAGTGCCCTTTGAGTGCATTATCTAGGAATGAACCTGGTAGAGAATGCTCCACATGCGGGTTTCACATGCCACCAACTCCACATTCACAGGCAACTTCAGCGCCACAGCCGTTTTCAGATAGCCCTCACTGCAAAGGCTCTAGACACAAATATTGGTGTGAGAGCTAATTCAATCAAGGAAACACTGCATGTTGGTGAAGGGCATATTGAAGAAGGATCAGCCGAGTGGTTCTTGTGGGAGAACAACTCCATTTGTCTCACTAACTTCACACAACCATCAGGCTTCCAAGCAGCTCTCAAGGAAACTCAGTTTTCACACTCTATGCTTAGTGCCCTTTGTATGGCTAGGACTGAAATGAACCTGGTAGAGCATCCCACACAAACGAATGCTCCACATGCGGGTTTCACATGCACCACCAACTCCACATTCACAGGCAACTTCAGCGTCACAGCCGTTTTCAGATAGCCCTCAATGCAAAGGGCTCTAGACGCAAATATTGGTGTGAGAGCTAATTCAATCAAGGAAACACTGCATGTTGGTGAAGGGCATATTGAAGAAGGATCAGCCGAGTGGTTCTTGTGGGAGAACAACTCCATTTGGCTCACTAACTTCACACACCATCAGGCTTCCAAGCAGCTCTCAAGGAAACTCAGTTTTCACACTCTATGCTTAGTGCCCTTTGAGTGCATTATCTAGGAATGAACCTGGTAGAGCATCCCACACAAACAAATGCTCCACATGCGGGTTTCACATGCCACCAACTCCACATTCACAGGCAACTTCAGCGCCACAGCCGTTTTCAGATAGCCCTCAATGCAAAGGCTCTAGACGCAAATATTGGTGTGAGAGCTAATTCAATCAAGGAAACACTGCATGTTGGTGAAGGGCATATTGAAGAAGGATCAGCCGAGTGGTTCTTGTGGGAGAACAACTCCATTTGTCTCACTAACTTCACACACCCATCAGGCTTCCAAGCAGCTCTCAAGGAAACTCAGTTTTCACACACTCTATGCTTAGTGCCCTTTGTATGGCTAGCACTGAAATGAACCTGGTAGAGCATCCCACACAAACGAATGCTCCACATGCGGGGTTTCACATGCCACCAACTCCACATTCACAGGCAACTTCAGCGCCACAGCCGTTTTCAGATAGCCCCTCAATGCAAAGGCTCTAGACGCAAATATTGGTGTGAGAGCTAATTCAATCAAGGAAACACTGCATGTTGGTGAAGGGGCATATTGAAGAAGGATCAGCCGAGTGGTTCTTGTGGGAGAACAACTCCATTTGGCTCACTAACTTCACACACCATCAGGCTTCCAAGCAGCTCTCAAGGAAACTCAGTTTTCACACTCTATGCTTAGTGCCCTTTGAGTGCATTATCTAGGAATGAACCTGGTAGAGCATCCCACACAAACGAATGCTCCACATGCGGGTTTCACATGCCACCAACTCCACATTCACAGGCAACTTCAGCGCCACAGCCGTTTTCAGATAGCCCTCACTGCAAAGGCTCTAGGCGCAAATATTGGTGTGAGAGCTAATTCAATCAAGGAAACACTGCATGTTGGTGAAGGGCATATTGAAGAAGGATCAGCCGAGTGGTTCTTGTGGGAGAACAACTCCATTTGGCTCACTAACTTCACACACCATCAGGCTTCCAAGCAGCTCTCAAGGAAACTCAGTTTTCACACTCTATGCTTAGTGCCCTTTGAGGTGCATTATCTAGGAATGAACCTGGTAGAGCATCCCACACAAACGAATGCTCCACATGCGGGTTTTCACATGCCACCCAACTCCACATTCACAGGGCAACTTCAGCGCCACAGCCGTTTTCAGATAGCCCCTCAATGCAAAGGCTCTAGACGCAAATATTGGTGTGAGAGCTAATTCAATCAAGGGAAACACTGCATGTTGGTGAAGGGCATATTGAAGAAGGATCAGCCGAGTGGTTCTTGTGGGAGAACAACTCCATTTGGCTCACTAACTTCACACACCATCAGGCTTCCAAGCAGCTCTCAAGGAAACTCAGTTTTCACACTCTATGCTTAGTGCCCTTTGAGTGCATTATCTAGGAATGAACCTGGTAGAGCATCCCACACAAACGAATGCTCCACATGCGGGGTTTCACATGCCACCAACTCCACATTCACAGGCAACTTCAGCGAAACAGCCGTTTTCAGATAGCCCTCAATGCAAAGGCTCTAGACGCAAATATTGGTGTGAGAGCTAATTCAATCAAGGAAACACTGCATGTTGGTGAAGGGCATATTGAAGAAGGATCAGCCGAGTGGTTCTTGTGGGAGAACAACTCCATTTGGCTCACTAACTTCACACACCATCAGGCTTCCAAGCAGCTCTCAAGGAAACTCAGTTTTCACACTCTATGCTTAGTGCGCTTTGTATGGCTAGGACTGAAATGAAGCTTGGAGAGCATCCCACATAAACGAATGCTCCACATGCGGGTTTCACATGCCACCAACTCCACATTCACAGGCAACTTCAGCGCCACAGCCGTTTTCAGATAGCCCTCACTGCAAAGGCTCTAGACGCAAATATTGGTGTGAGAGCTAATTCAATCAAGGAAACACTGCATGTTGGTGAAGGGCATATTGAAGAAGGATCAGCCGAGTGGTTCTTGTGGGGGAACAACTCCATTTGGCTCACTAACTTCACACACCATCAGGCTTCCAAGCAGCTCTCAAGGAAACTCAGTTTTCACACTCTATGCTTAGTGCCCTTTGAGTGCATTATCTAGGAATGAAACTGGTAGAGCATCCCACACAAACGAATGCTCCACATGCGGGTTTCACATGCCACCAACTCCACATTCACAGGCAACTTCAGCGAAACAGCCGTTTTCAGATAGCCCTCAATGCAAAGGCTCTAGACGCAAATATTGGTGTGAGAGCTAATTCAATCAAGGAAACACTGCATGTTGGTGAAGGGCATATTGAAGAAGGATCAGCCGAGTGGTTCTTGTGGGAGAACAACTCCATTTGGCTCACTAACTTCACACACCATCAGGCTTCCAAGCAGCTCTCAAGGAAACTCAGTTTTCACACTCTATGCTTAGTGCCCTTTGAGTGCGTTGTCTAGGAATGAACCTGGTAGAGCATCCCACACAAACGAATGCTCCACATGCGGGTTTCACATGCCACCAACTCCACATTCACAGGCATCTTCAGCGCCACAGCCGTTTTCAGATAGCCCTCAATGCAAAGGCTCTAGACGCAAATATTGGTGTGAGAGCTAATTCAATCAAGGAAACACTGCATGTTGGTGAAGGGCATATTGAAGAAGGATCAGCCGAGTGGTTCTTGTGGGAGAACAACTCCATTTGGCTCACTAACTTCACACACCATCAGGCTTCCAAGCAGCTCTCAAGGAAACTCAGTTTTCACACTCTATGCTTAGTGCCCTTTGAGTGCATTATCTAGGAATGAACCTGGTAGAGCATCCCACACAAACGAATGCTCCACATGCGGGTTTCACATGCCACCAACTCCACATTCACAGGCAACTTCAGCGCCACAGCCGTTTTCAGATAGCCCTCACTGCAAAGGCTCTAGACGCAAATATTGGTGTGAGAGCTAATTCAATCAAGGAAACACTGCATGTTGGTGAAGGGCATATTGAAGAAGGATCAGCCGAGTGGTTCTTGTGGGAGAACAACTCCATTTGGCTCACTAACTTCACACACCATCAGGCTTCCAAGCAGCTCTCAAGGAAACTCAGTTTTCACACTCTATGCTTAGTGCCCTTTGAGTGCATTATCTAGGAATGAACCTGGTAGAGCATCCCACACAAACGAATGCTCCACATGCGGGTTTCACATGCCACCAACTCCACATTCACAGGCAACTTCAGCGCCACAGCCATTTTCAGATAGCCCTCAATGCAAAGGCTCTAGACGCAAATATTGGTGTGAGAGCTAATTCAATCAAGGAAACACTGCATGTTGGTGAAGGGCATATTGAAGAAGGATCAGCCGAGTGGTTCTTGTGGGAGAACAACTCCATTTGGCTCACTAACTTCACACACCATCAGGCTTCCAAGCAGCTCTCAAGGAAACTCAGTTTTCACACTCTATGCTTAGTGCCCTTTGAGTGCATTATCTGGAATGAACCTGGTAGAGCATCCCACATAAACGAATGCTCCACATGCGGGTTTCACATGCCACCAACTCCACATTCACAGGCAACTTCAGCGCCACAGCCGTTTTCAGATAGCCCTCACTGCAAAGGCTCTAGACGCAAATATTGGTGTGAGAGCTAATTCAATCAAGGAAACACTGCATGTTGGTGAAGGGCATATTGAAGAAGGATCAGCCGAGTGGTTCTTGTGGGAGAACAACTCCATTTGGCTCACTAACTTCACACACCATCAGGCTTCCAAGCAGCTCTCAAGGAAACTCAGTTTTCACACTCTATGCTTAGTGCCCTTTGTATGGCTAGGACTGAAATGAACCTGGTAGAGCATCCCACACAAACGAATGCTCCACATGCGGGGTTTTCACATGCCACCAACTCCACATTCACAGGCAACTTCAGCGCCACAGCCGTTTTCAGATAGCCCTCAATGCAAAGGCTCTAGACGCAAATATTGGTGTGAGAGCTAATTCAATCAAGGAAACACTGCATGTTGGTGAAGGGCATATTGAAGAAGGATCAGCCGAGTGGTTCTTGTGGGGGAACAACTCCATTTGGCTCACTAACTTCACACACCATCAGGCTTCCAAGCAGCTCTCAAGGAAACTCAGTTTTCACACTCTATGCTTAGTGCCCTTTGAGTGCGTTGTCTAGGAATGAACCTGGTAGAGCATCCACAGAGATGAATGCTCCACATGCGGGTTTCACATGCCACGAACTCCACATTGACAGGCAACTTCAGCGCCACAGCCGTTTTCAGATAGCCCCTCAATGCAAAGGCTCTAGACGCAAATATTGGTGTGAGAGCTAATTCAATCAAGGAAACAGTGCATGCTGGTGAAGGGCATATTGAAGAAGGATCAGCCGAGTGGTTCTTGTGGGAGAACAACTCCATTTGGCTCACTAACTTCACACACCATCAGGCTTCCAAGCAGCTCTCAAGGAAACTCAGTTTTCACACTCTATGCTTAGTGCCTTTTGAGTGCATTATCTAGGAATGAACCTGGTAGAGCATCCCACACAAACGAATGCTCCACATGCGGGTTTCACATGCCACCAACTCCACATTCACAGGCAACTTCAGCGCCACAGCCGTTTTCAGATAGCCCTCAATGCAAAGGCTCTAGACGCAAATATTGGTGTGAGAGCTAATTCAATCAAGGAAACACTGCATGTTGGTGGAAGGCATATTGAAGAAGGATCAGCCGAGTGGTTCTTGTGGGAGAACAACTCCATTTGGCTCACTAACTTCACACACACATCAGGCTTCCAAGCAGCTCTCAAGGAAACTCAGTTTTCACACTCTATGCTTAGTGCCCTTTGAGTGCATTATCTAGGAATGAACCTGGTAGAGCATCCCACACAAACGAATGCTCCACATGCGGGTTTCACATGCCACCAACTCCACATTCACAGGCAACTTCAGCGCCACAGCCGTTTTCAGATAGCCCTCAATGCAAAGGCTCTAGACGCAAATATTGGTGTGAGAGCTAATTCAATCAAGGAAACACTGCATGTTGGTGAAGGGCATATTGAAGAAGGGATCAGCCGAGTGGTTCTTGTGGGAGAACAACTCCATTTGGCTCACTAACTTCACACACCATCAGGCTTCCAAGCAGCTCTCAAGGAAACTCAGTTTTCACACTCTATGCTTAGTGCCCTTTGAGTGCATTATCTGGCGAATGAACCTGGTAGAGCATCCCACACAAACGAATGCTCCACATGCGGGTTTCACATGCCACCAACTCCCACATTCACAGGCAACTTCAGCGCCCACAGCCGTTTTTCAGATAGCCCTCACTGCAAAGGCTCTAGACCGCAAATATTGGTGTGAGAGCTAATTCAATCAAGGAAACACTGCATGTTGGTGAAGGGCATATTGAAGAAGGATCAGCCGAGTGGTTCTTGTGGAGAGAACAACTCCATTTGGCTCACTAACTTCACACACCATCAGGCTTCCAAGCAGCTCTCAAGGAAACTCAGTTTTCACACTCTATGCTTAGTGCCCCTTTGAGTGCATTATCTAGGAATGAACCTGGTAGAGCATCCCACACAAACGAATGCTCCACATGCGGGTTTCACATGCCACCAACTCCGACATTCACAGGCAACTTCAGCGAAACAGCCGTTTTCAGATAGCCCTCAATGCAAAGGGCTCTAGACGCAAATATTGGTGTGAGAGCTAATTCAATCAAGGAAACACTGCATGTTGGTGAAGGGCATATTGAAGAAGGATCAGCCGAGTGGTTCTTGTGGGGGGAACAACTCCATTTGGCTCACTAACTTCACACACCATCAGGCTTCCAAGCAGCTCTCAAGGAAACTCAGTTTTCACACTCTATGCTTAGTGCCCTTTGAGTGCGTTGTCTAGGAATGAACCTGGTAGAGCATCCCACAGAAACGAATGCTCCACATGCGGGTTTCACATGCCACGAACTCCACATTGACAGGCAACTTCAGCGCCACAGCCGTTTTCAGATAGCCCTCAATGCAAAGGCTCTAGACGCAAATATTGGTGTGAGAGCTAATTCAATCAAGGAAACAGTGCATGTTGGTGAAGGGCATATTGAAGAAGGATCAGCCGAGTGGTTCTTGTGGGAGAACAACTCCATTTGGCTCACTAACTTCACACACCATCAGGCTTCCAAGCAGCTCTCAAGGAAACTCAGTTTTCACACTCTATGCTTAGTGCCTTTTGAGTGCATTATCTAGGAATGAACCTGGTAGAGCATCCCACACAAACGAATGCTCCCACATGCGGGTTTCACATGCCACCAACTCCACATTCACAGGCAACTTCAGCGCCACAGCCGTTTTCAGATAGCCCTCAATGCAAAGGCTCTAGACGCAAATATTGGTGTGAGAGCTAATTCAATCAAGGAAACACTGCATGTTGGTGAAGGGCATATTGAAGAAGGATCAAGCCGAGTGGTTCTTGTGGGAGAACAACTCCATTTGGCTCACTAACTTCACACACCATCAGGCTTCCAAGCAGCTCTCAAGGAAACTCAGTTTTCACACTCTATGCTTAGTGCCCTTTGAGTGCATTATCTAGGAATGAACCTGGTAGAGCATCCCACACAAACGAATGCTCCACATGCGGGTTTCACATGCCACCAACTCCACATTCACAGGCAACTTCAGCGCCACAGCCGTTTTCAGATAGCCCTCAATGCAAAGACTCTAGACGCAAATATTGGTGTGAGAGCTAATTCAATCAAGGAAACACTGCATGTTGGTGAAGGGCATATTGAAGAAGGATCAGCCGAGTGGTTCTTGTGGGAGAACAACTCCATTTGGCTCACTAACTTCACACACCATCAGGCTTCCAAGCAGCTCTCAAGGAAACTCAGTTTTCACACTCTATGCTTAGTGCCCTTTGAGTGCATTATCTGGAATGAACCTGGTAGAGCATCCCACACAAACGAATGCTCCACATGCGGGTTTCACATGCCACCAACTCCACATTCACAGGCAACTTCAGCGCCACAGCCGTTTTCAGATAGCCCTCAATGCAAAGGCTCTAGACGCAAATATTGGTGTGAGAGCTAATTCAATCAAGGAAACACTGCATGTTGGTGAAGGGCTTATTGAAGAAGGATCAGCCGAGTGGTTCTTGTGGGAGAACAACTCCATTTGGCTCACTAACTTCACACACCATCAGGCTTCCAAGCAGCTCTCAAGGAAACTCAGTTTTCACACTCTATGCTTAGTGCCCTTTGAGTGCATTATCTAGGAATGAACCTGGTAGAGCATCCCACACAAACGAATGCTCCACATGCGGGTTTCACATGCCACCAACTCCACATTCACAGGCAACTTCAGCGCCACAGCCGTTTTCAGATAGCCCTCAATGCAAAGGCTCTAGACGCAAATATTGGTGTGAGAGCTAATTCAATCAAGGAAACACTGCATGTTGGTGAAGGGCATATTGAAGAAGGATCAGCCGAGTGGTTCTTGTGGGAGAACAACTCCATTTGGCTCACTAACTTCACACACCATCAGGCTTCCAAGGAGCTTTCAAGGAAACTCAGTTTTCACACTCTATGCTTATTGCCCTTTGAGTGCATTATCTAGGAATGAACCTAGTAGAGCATCCCACACACAAACGAATGCTCCACATGCGGGTTTCACATGCCACCAACTCCACATTCACAGGCAACTTCAGCGCCACAAGCCGTTTTCAGATAGCTCTCAATGCAAAGGCTCTAGACGCAAATATTGGTGTGAGAGCTAATTCAATCAAGGAAACACTGCATGTTGGTGAAGGGCATATTGAAGAAGGATCAGCCGAGTGGTTCTTGTGGGAGAACAACTCCATTTGGCTCACTAACTTCACACACCATCAGGCTTCCAAGCAGCTCGCAAGAAAACTCAGTTTTCACACTCTATGCTTAGTGCCCTTTGTATGGCTAGGACTGAAATGACCTGGTAGAGCATCCCCACACAAACGAATGCTCCACATGCGGGTTTCACATGCCACCAACTCCACATTCACAGGCAAATTCAGCGCCACAGCCGTTTTCAGATAGCCCTCAATGCAAAGGCTCTAGACGCAAATATTGGTGTGAGAGCTAATTCAATCAAGGAAACACTGCATGTTGGTGAAGGGCATATTGAAGAAGGATCAGCCGAGTCATTCTTGTGGAGAACAACTCCATTTGGCTCACTAACTTCACACACCACCAGGCTTCCAAGCAGCTTTCAAGGAAACTCAGTTTTCACACTCTATGCTTAGTGCCCTTTGTATGGCTAGGACTGAAATGAACCTGGTAGAGCATCCCACACAAACGAATGCTCCACATGCGGTTTCACATGCCACCAACTCCACATTCACAGGCAACTTCAGCGCCACAGCCGTTTTCAGATAGCCCTCAATGCAAAGGCTCTAGACGCAAATATTGGTGTGAGAGCTAATTCAATCAAGGAAACAGTGCATGTTCGTGAAGGAAATATGGAAGAAGGATCAGCCGAGTGGTTCTTGTGGGAGAACAACTCCATTTGGCTCACTAACTTCACACACCATCAGGCTTCCAAACAGCTCTCAAGGAAACTCAGTTTTCACACTCTATGCTTAGTGCCCTTTGAGTGCGTAGGACTGAAATGAAGCTTGGTGAGCATCCCGCATAAACGAATGCTTCACATGCGGGTTTCACATGCCACCAACTCCACATTGACAGGCAACTTCAGCGCCACAGCCGTTTTCAGATAGCCCTCAATGCAAAGGCTCTAGACGCAAATATTGGTGTGAGAGCAAATTCAATCAAGGAAACACTGCATGTTGGTGAAGGGCATATTGAAGAAGGATCAGCCGAGTGGTTCTTGTGGGAGAACAACTCCATTTGGCTCACTAACTTCACACACCATCAGGCTTCCAAGCATCTCTCAAGGAAACTCAGTTTTCACACTCTATGCTTAGTGCCCTTTGAGTGCATTATCTAGGAATGAACCTGGTAGAGCATCCCACACAAACGAATGCTCCACATGCGGGTTTCACATGCCACCAACTCCACATTGACAGGCAACTTCAGCGCCACAGCCGTTTTCAGATAGCCCTCAATGCAAAGGCTCTAGACGCAAATATTGGTGTGAGAGCTAATTCAATCAAGGAAACAGTGCATGTTGGTGAAGGGCATATTGAAGAAGGATCAGCCGAGTGGTTCTTGTGGGAGAACAACTCCATTTGGCTCACTAACTTCACACACCATCAGGCTTCCAAGCAGCTCTCAAGGAAACTCAGTTTTCACACTCTATGCTTAGTGCCTTTTGAGTGCATTATCTAGGAATGAACCTGGTAGAGCATCCCACACAAACGAATGCTCCACATGCGGGTTTCACATGCCACCAACTCCACATTCACAGGCAACTTCAGCGCCACAGCCGTTTTCAGATAGCCCTCAATGCAAAGGCTCTAGACGCAAATATTGGTGTGAGAGCTAATTCAATCAAGGAAACACTGCATGTTGGTGAAGGGCATATTGAAGAAGGATCAGCCGAGTGGTTCTTGTGGGAGAACAACTCCATTTGGCTCACTAACTTCACACACCATCAGGCTTCCAAGCAGCTCTCAAGGAAACTCAGTTTTCACACTCTATGCTTAGTGCCCTTTGAGTGCATTATCTAGGAATGAACCTGGTAGAAGCATCCCACACAAACGAATGCTCCACATGCGGGGTTTCACATGCCACCAACTCCACATTCACAGGCAACTTCAGCGCCACAGCCGTTTTCAGATAGCCCTCAATGCAAAGACTCTAGACGCAAATATTGGTGTGAGAGCTAATTCAATCAAGGAAACACTGCATGTTGGTGAAGGGCATATTGAAGAAGGATCAGCCGAGTGGTTCTTGTGGGAGAACAACTCCATTTGGCTCACTAACTTCACACACCATCAGGCTTCCAAGCAGCTCTCAAGGAAACTCAGTTTTCACACTCTATGCTTAGTGCCCTTTGAGTGCATTATCTGGAATGAACCTGGTAGAGCATCCCACACAAACGAATGCTCCACATGCGGGTTTCACATGCCACCAACTCCACATTCACAGGCAACTTCAGCGCCACAGCCCGTTTTCAGATAGCCCTCAATGCAAAGGCTCTCGACGCAAATATTTGGTGTGAGAGCTAATTCAATCAAGGAAACACTGCATGTTGGTGAAGGGCTTATTGAAGAAGGATCAGCCGAGTGGTTCTTGTGGGAGAACAACTCCATTTGGCTCACTAACTTCACACACCATCAGGCTTCCAAGCAGCTCTCAAGGAAACTCAGTTTTCACACTCTATGCTTAGTGCCCTTTGAGTGCATTATCTAGGAATGAACCTGGTAGAGCATCCCACACAAACGAATGCTCCACATGCGGGTTTCACATGCCACCAACTCCACATTCACAGGCAACTTCAGCGCCACAGCCGTTTTCAGATAGCCCTCAATGCAAAGGCTCTAGACGCAAATATTGGGTGTGAGAGCTAATTCAATCAAGGAAACACTGCATGTTGGTGAAGGGCATATTGAAGAAGGATCAGCCGAGTGGTTCTTGTGGGAGAACAACTCCATTTGGCTCACTAACTTCACACACCATCAGGCTTCCAAGGAGCTTTCAAGGAAACTCAGTTTTCACACTCTATGCTTATTGCCCCTTTGAGTGCATTATCTAGGAATGAACCTGGTAGAGCATCCCACACAAACGAATGCTCCACATGCGGGTTTCACATGCCACCAACTCCACATTCACAGGCAACTTCAGCGCCACAGCCGTTTTCAGATAGCTCTCAATGCAAAGGCTCTAGACGCAAATATTGGTGTGAGAGCTAATTCAATCAAGGAAACACTGCATGTTGGTGAAGGGCATATTGAAGAAGGATCAGCCGAGTGGTTCTTGTGGGAGAACAACTCCATTTGGCTCACTAACTTCACACACCATCAGGCTTCACAAGCAGCTCGCAAGGAAACTCAGTTTTCACACTCTATGCTTAGTGCCCTTTGTATGGCTAGGACTGAAATGAACCTGGTAGAGCATCCCACACACAAACGAATGCTCCACATGCGGGTTTCACATGCCACCAACTCCACATTCACAGGCAAATTCAGCGCCCACAGCCGTTTTCAGATAGCCCTCAATGCAAAGGCTCTAGAACGCAAATATTGGTGTGAGAGCTAATTCAATCAAGGAAACACTGCATGTTGGTGAAGGGCATATTGAAGAAGGATCAGCCGAGTCATTCTTGTGGGAGAACAACTCCATTTGGCTCACTAACTTCACACACCATCAGGCTTCCAAGCAGCTTTCAAGGAAACTCAGTTTTCACACTCTATGCTTAGTGCCCTTTGTATGGCTAGGACTGAAATGAACCTGGTAGAGCATCCCACACAAACGAATGCTCCACATGCGGGTTTCACATGCCACCAACTCCACATTCACAGGCAACTTCAGCGCCACAGCCGTTTTCAGATAGCCCTCAATGCAAAGGCTCTAGACGCAAATATTGGTGTGAGAGCTAATTCAATCAAGGAAACAGTGCATGTTCGTGAAGGAAATATGGAAGAAGGATCAGCCGAGTGGTTCTTGTGGGAGAACAACTCCATTTGGCTCACTAACTTCACACACCATCAGGCTTCCACAACAGCTCTCAAGGAAACTCAGTTTTCACACTCTATGCTTAGTGCCCTTTGAGTGCGTAGGACTGAAATGAAGCTTGGTGAGCATCCCACATAAACGAATGCTCCACATGCGGGTTTCATCCACATTGACAGGCAACTTCAGCGCCACAGCCGTTTTCAGATAGCCCTCAATGCAAAGGCTCTAGACGCAAATATTGGTGTGAGAGCAAATTCAATCAAGGAAACACTGCATGTTGGTGAAGGGCATATTGAAGAAGGATCAGCCGAGTGGTTCTTGTGGGAGAACAACTCCATTTGGCTCACTAACTTCACACACCATCAGGCTTCCAAGCATCTCTCAAGGAAACTCAGTTTTCACACTCTATGCTTAGTGCCCTTTGAGTGCATTATCTAGGAATGAACCTGGTAGAGCATCCCACACAAACGAATGCTCCACATGCGGGTTTCACATGCCACCAACTCCACATTCACAGGCAACTTCAGCGCCACAGCCGTTTTCAGATAGCCCTCAATGCAAAGGCTCTAGAAGCAAATATTGGTGTGAGAGCTAATTCAATCAAGGAAACACTGCATGTTGGTGAAGGGCATATTGAAGAAGGATCAGCCGACTGGTTCTTGTGGGAGTACAACTCCATTTGGCTCACTAACTTCACACACCATCAGGCTTCCAAGCAGCTCTCAAGGAAACTCAGTTTTCACACTCTATGCTTAGTGCCCTTTGTATGGCTAGGACTGAAATGAACCTGGTAGAGCATCCCACACAAACGAATGCTCCACATGCGGGTTTCACATGCCACCAACTCCACATTCACAGGCAACTTCAGCGCCACAGCCGTTTTCAGATAGCCCTCAAAGCAAAGGCTCTAGACGCAAATATTGGTGTGAGAGCTAATTCAATCAAGGAAACACTGCATGTTGGTGAAGGGCATATTGAAGAAGGATCAGCCGAGTGGTTCTTGTGGGAGAACAACTCCATTTGGCTCACTAACTTCACACACCATCAGGCTTCCAAGCAGCTCTCAAGGAAACTCAGTTTTCACACTCTATGCTTAGTGCCCTTTGAGTGCATTATCTAGGAATGAACCTGGTAGAGCATCCCACACAAACGAATGCTCCACATGCGGGTTTCACATGCCACCAACTCCACATTCACAGGCAACTTCAGCGCCACAGCCGTTTTCAGATAGCCCTCACTGCAAAGGCTCTAGACGCAAATATTGGTGTGAGAGCTAATTCAATCAAGGAAACACTGCATGTTGGTGAAGGGCATATTGAAGAAGGATCAGCCGAGTGGTTCTTGTGGGAGAACAACTCCATTTGGCTCACTAACTTCACACACCATCAGGCTTCCAAGCAGCTCTCAAGGAAACTCAGTTTTCACACTCTATGCTTAGTGCCCTTTGAGTGCGTAGGACTGAAATGAAGCTTGGTGAGCATCCCACACAAACGAATGCTCCACATGCGGGTTTCACATGCCACCAACTCCACATTCACAGGCAACTTCAGCGCCACAGCCGTTTTCAGATAGCCCTCAATGCAAAGGCTCTAGACGCAAATATTGGTGTGAGAGCTAATTCAATCAAGGAAACACTGCATGTTGGTGAAGGGCATATTGAAGAAGGATCAGCCGAGTGGTTCTTGTGGGAGAACAACTCCATTTGGCTCACTAACTTCACACACCATCAGGCTTCCAAGCAGCTCTCAAGGAAACTCAGTTTTCACACTCTATGCTTAGTGCCCTTTGAGTGCATTATCTAGGAATGAACCTGGTAGAGCATCCCACACAAACGAATGCTCCACATGCGGGTTTCACATGCCACCAACTCCACATTCACAGGCAACTTCAGCGCCACAGCCGTTTTCAGATAGCCCTCAATGCAAAGACTCTAGACGCAAATATTGGTGTGAGAGCTAATTCAATCAAGGAAACACTGCATGTTGGTGAAGGGCATATTGAAGAAGGATCAGCCGAGTGGTTCTTGTGGGAGAACAACTCCATTTGGCTCACTAACTTCACACACCATCAGGCTTCCAAGCAGCTCTCAAGGAAACTCAGTTTTCACACTCTATGCTTAGTGCCCTTTGAGTGCATTATCTGGAATGAACCTGGTAGAGCATCCCACACAAACGAATGCTCCACATGCGGGTTTCACATGCCACCAACTCCACATTCACAGGCAACTTCAGCGCCACAGCCGTTTTCAGATAGCCCTCAATGCAAAGGCTCTAGACGCAAATATTGGTGTGAGAGCTAATTCAATCAAGGAAACACTGCATGTTGGTGAAGGGCTTATTGAAGAAGGATCAGCCGAGTGGTTCTTGTGGGAGAACAACTCCATTTGGCTCACTAACTTCACACACCATCAGGCTTCCAAGCAGCTCTCAAGGAAACTCAGTTTTCACACTCTATGCTTAGTGCCCTTTGAGTGCATTATCTAGGAATGAACCTGGTAGAGCATCCCACACAAACGAATGCTCCACATGCGGGTTTCACATGCCACCAACTCCACATTCACAGGCAACTTCAGCGCCACAGCCGTTTTCAGATAGCCCTCAATGCAAAGGCTCTAGACGCAAATATTGGTGTGAGAGCTAATTCAATCAAGGAAACACTGCATGTTGGTGAAGGGCATATTGAAGAAGGATCAGCCGAGTGGTTCTTGTGGGAGAACAACTCCATTTGGCTCACTAACTTCACACACCATCAGGCTTCCAAGGAGCTTTCAAGGAAACTCAGTTTTCACACTCTATGCTTATTGCCCTTTGAGTGCATTATCTAGGAATGAACCTGGTAGAGCATCCCACACAAACGAATGCTCCACATGCGGGTTTCACATGCCACCAACTCCACATTCACAGGCAACTTCAGCGCCACAGCCGTTTTCAGATAGCTCTCAATGCAAAGGCTCTAGACGCAAATATTGGTGTGAGAGCTAATTCAATCAAGGAAACACTGCATGTTGGTGAAGGGCATATTGAAGAAGGATCAGCCGAGTGGTTCTTGTGGGAGAACAACTCCATTTGGCTCACTAACTTCACACACCATCAGGCTTCCAAGCAGCTCGCAAGGAAACTCAGTTTTCACACTCTATGCTTAGTGCCCTTTGTATGGCTAGGACTGAAATGAACCTGGTAGAGCATCCCACACAAACGAATGCTCCACATGCGGGTTTCACATGCCACCAACTCCACATTCACAGGCAAATTCAGCGCCACAGCCGTTTTCAGATAGCCCTCAATGCAAAGGCTCTAGACGCAAATATTGGTGTGAGAGCTAATTCAATCAAGGAAACACTGCATGTTGGTGAAGGGCATATTGAAGAAGGATCAGCCGAGTCATTCTTGTGGGAGAACAACTCCATTTGGCTCACTAACTTCACACACCACCAGGCTTCCAAGCAGCTTTCAAGGAAACTCAGTTTTCACACTCTATGCTTAGTGCCCTTTGTATGGCTAGGACTGAAATGAACCTGGTAGAGCATCCCACACAAACGAATGCTCCACATGCGGGTTTCACATGCCACCAACTCCACATTCACAGGCAACTTCAGCGCCACAGCCGTTTTCAGATAGCCCTCAATGCAAAGGCTCTAGACGCAAATATTGGTGTGAGAGCTAATTCAATCAAGGAAACAGTGCATGTTCGTGAAGGAAATATGGAAGAAGGATCAGCCGAGTGGTTCTTGTGGGAGAACAACTCCATTTGGCTCACTAACTTCACACACCATCAGGCTTCCAAACAGCTCTCAAGGAAACTCAGTTTTCACACTCTATGCTTAGTGCCCTTTGAGTGCGTAGGACTGAAATGAAGCTTGGTGAGCATCCCACATAAACGAATGCTCCACATGCGGGTTTCACATGCCACCAACTCCACATTGACAGGCAACTTCAGCGCCACAGCCGTTTTCAGATAGCCCTCAATGCAAAGGCTCTAGACGCAAATATTGGTGTGAGAGCAAATTCAATCAAGGAAACACTGCATGTTGGTGAAGGGCATATTGAAGAAGGATCAGCCGAGTGGTTCTTGTGGGAGAACAACTCCATTTGGCTCACTAACTTCACACACCATCAGGCTTCCAAGCATCTCTCAAGGAAACTCAGTTTTCACACTCTATGCTTAGTGCCCTTTGAGTGCATTATCTAGGAATGAACCTGGTAGAGCATCCCACACAAACGAATGCTCCACATGCGGGTTTCACATGCCACCAACTCCACATTCACAGGCAACTTCAGCGCCACAGCCGTTTTCAGATAGCCCTCAATGCAAAGGCTCTAGAAGCAAATATTGGTGTGAGAGCTAATTCAATCAAGGAAACACTGCATGTTGGTGAAGGGCATATTGAAGAAGGATCAGCCGACTGGTTCTTGTGGGAGTACAACTCCATTTGGCTCACTAACTTCACACACCATCAGGCTTCCAAGCAGCTCTCAAGGAAACTCAGTTTTCACACTCTATGCTTAGTGCCCTTTGTATGGCTAGGACTGAAATGAACCTGGTAGAGCATCCCACACAAACGAATGCTCCACATGCGGGTTTCACATGCCACCAACTCCACATTCACAGGCAACTTCAGCGCCACAGCCGTTTTCAGATAGCCCTCAAAGCAAAGGCTCTAGACGCAAATATTGGTGTGAGAGCTAATTCAATCAAGGAAACACTGCATGTTGGTGAAGGGCATATTGAAGAAGGATCAGCCGAGTGGTTCTTGTGGGAGAACAACTCCATTTGGCTCACTAACTTCACACACCATCAGGCTTCCAAGCAGCTCTCAAGGAAACTCAGTTTTCACACTCTATGCTTAGTGCCCTTTGAGTGCATTATCTAGGAATGAACCTGGTAGAGCATCCCACACAAACGAATGCTCCACATGCGGGTTTCACATGCCACCAACTCCACATTCACAGGCAACTTCAGCGCCACAGCCGTTTTCAGATAGCCCTCACTGCAAAGGCTCTAGACGCAAATATTGGTGTGAGAGCTAATTCAATCAAGGAAACACTGCATGTTGGTGAAGGGCATATTGAAGAAGGATCAGCCGAGTGGTTCTTGTGGGAGAACAACTCCATTTGGCTCACTAACTTCACACACCATCAGGCTTCCAAGCAGCTCTCAAGGAAACTCAGTTTTCACACTCTATGCTTAGTGCCCTTTGAGTGCGTAGGACTGAAATGAAGCTTGGTGAGCATCCCACACAAACGAATGCTCCACATGCGGGTTTCACATGCCACCAACTCCACATTGACAGGCAACTTCAGCGCCACAGCCGTTTTCAGATAGCCCTCAATGCAAAGGCTCTAGACGCAAATATTGGTGTGAGAGCTAATTCAATCAAGGAAACACTGCATGTTGGTGAAGGGCATATTGAAGAAGGATCAGCCGAGTGGTTCTTGTGGGAGAACAACTCCATTTGGCTCACTAACTTCACACACCATCAGGCTTCCAAGCAGCTCTCAAGGAAACTCAGTTTTCACACTCTATGCTTAGTGCCCTTTGAGTGCATTATCTAGGAATGAACCTGGTAGAGCATCCCACACAAACGAATGCTCCACATGCGGGTTTCACATGCCACCAACTCCACATTGACAGGCAACTTCAGCGCCACAGCCGTTTTCAGATAGCCCTCACTGCAAAGGCTCTAGAAGCAAATATTGGTGTGAGAGCTAATTCAATCAAGGAAACACTGCATGTTGGTGAAGGGCATATTGAAGAAGGATCAGCCGAGTGGATCTTGTGGGAGAACAACTCCATTTGTCTCACTAACTTCACACACCATCAGGCTTCCAAGCAGCTCTCAAGGAAACTCAGTTTTCACACTCTATGCTTAGTGCCCTTTGTATTGCTAGGACTGAAATGAACCTGGTAGAGCATCCCACACAAACGAATGCTCCACATGCGGGTTTCACATGCCACCAACTCCACATTCACAGGCAACTTCAGCGCCACAGCCGTTTTCAGATAGCCCTCAATGCAAAGGCTCTAGACGCAAATATTGGTGTGAGAGCTAATTCAATCAAGGAAACACTGCATGTTGGTGAAGGGCATATTGAAGAAGGATCAGCCGAGTGGTTCTTGTGGGAGAACAACTCCATTTGGCTCACTAACTTCACACACCATCAGGCTTCCAAGCAGCTCTCAAGGAAACTCAGTTTTCACACTCTATGCTTAGTGCCCTTTGAGTGCATTATCTAGGAATGAACCTGGTAGAGCATCCCACACAAACGAATGCTCCACATGCGGGTTTCACATGCCACCAACTCCACATTCACAGGCAACTTCAGCGCCACAGCCGTTTTCAGATAGCCCTCACTGCAAAGGCTCTAGACACAAATATTGGTGTGAGAGCTAATTCAATCAAGGAAACACTGCATGTTGGTGAAGGGCATATTGAAGAAGGATCAGCCGAGTGGTTCTTGTGGGAGAACAACTCCATTTGGCTCACTAACTTCACACACCATCAGGCTTCCAAGCAGCTCTCAAGGAAACTCAGTTTTCACACTCTATGCTTAGTGCCCTTTGAGTGCATTATCTGGAATGAACCTGGTAGAGCATCCCACATAAACGAATGCTCCACATGCGGGTTTCACATGCCACCAACTCCACATTCACAGGCAACTTCAGCGCCACAGCCGTTTTCAGATAGCCCTCACTGCAAAGGCTCTAGACGCAAATATTGGTGTGAGAGCTAATTCAATCAAGGAAACACTGCATGTTGGTGAAGGGCATATTGAAGAAGGATCAGCCGACTGGTTCTTGTGGGAGAACAACTCCATTTGGCTCACTAACTTCACACACCATCAGGCTTCCAAGCAGCTCTCAAGGAAACTCAGTTTTCACACTCTATGCTTAGTGCCCTTTGAGTGCATTATCTAGGAATGAACCTGGTAGAGCATCCCACACAAACGAATGCTCCACATGCGGGTTTCACATGCCACCAACTCCACATTCACAGGCAACTTCAGCGCCACAGCCGTTTTCAGATAGCCCTCACTGCAAAGGCTCTAGACGCAAATATTGGTGTGAGAGCTAATTCAATCAAGGAAACACTGCATGTTGGTGAAGGGCATATTGAAGAAGGATCAGCCGAGTGGTTCTTGTGGGAGAGCAACTCCATTTGGCTGACTAACTTCACACACCATCAGGCTTCCAAGCAGCTCTCAAGGAAACTCAGTTTTCACACTCTATGCTTAGTGCCCTTTGAGTGCATTATCTAGGAATGAACCTGGTAGAGCATCCCACACAAACGAATGCTCCACATGCGGGTTTCACATGCCACCAACTCCACATTCACAGGCAACTTCAGCGAAACAGCCGTTTTCAGATAGCCCTCAATGCAAAGGCTCTAGACGCAAATATTGGTGTGAGAGCTAATTCAATCAAGGAAACACTGCATGTTGGTGAAGGGCATATTGAAGAAGGATCAGCCGAGTGGTTCTTGTGGGAGAACAACTCCATTTGGCTCACTAACTTCACACACCATCAGGCTTCCAAGCAGCTCTCAAGGAAACTCAGTTTTCACACTCTATGCTTAGTGCCCTTTGAGTGCATTATCTGGAATGAACCTGGTAGAGCATCCCACATAAACGAATGCTCCACATGCGGGTTTCACATGCCACCAACTCCACATTCACAGGCAACTTCAGCGCCACAGCCGTTTTCAGATAGCCCTCACTGCAAAGGCTCTAGACGCAAATATTGGTGTGAGAGCTAATTCAATCAAGGAAACACTGCATGTTGGTGAAGGGCATATTGAAGAAGGATCAGCCGAGTGGTTCTTGTGGGAGAACAACTCCATTTGGCTCACTAACTTCACACACCATCAGGCTTCCAAGCAGCTCTCAAGGAAACTCAGTTTTCACACTCTATGCTTAGTGCCCTTTGAGTGCATTATCTAGGAATGAACCTGGTAGAGCATCCCACACAAACGAATGCTCCACATGCGGGTTTCACATGCCACCAACTCCACATTCACAGGCAACTTCAGCGCCACAGCCGTTTTCAGATAGCCCTCACTGCAAAGGCTCTAGACGCAAATATTGGTGTGAGAGCTAATTCAATCAAGGAAACACTGCATGTTGGTGAAGGGCATATTGAAGAAGGATCAGCCGAGTGGTTCTTGTGGGAGAGCAACTCCATTTGGCTCACTAACTTCACACACCATCAGGCTTCCAAGCAGCTCTCAAGGAAACTCAGTTTTCACACTCTATGCTTAGTGCCCTTTGAGTGCATTATCTAGGAATGAACCTGGTAGAGCATCCCACACAAACGAATGCTCCACATGCGGGTTTCACATGCCACCAACTCCACATTCACAGGCAACTTCAGCGAAACAGCCGTTTTCAGATAGCCCTCAATGCAAAGGCTCTAGACGCAAATATTGGTGTGAGAGCTAATTCAATCAAGGAAACACTGCATGTTGGTGAAGGGCATATTGAAGAAGGATCAGCCGAGTGGTTCTTGTGGGAGAACAACTCCATTTGGCTCACTAACTTCACACACCATCAGGCTTCCAAGCAGCTCTCAAGGAAACTCAGTTTTCACACTCTATGCTTAGTGCCCTTTGAGTGCCTAGGACTGAAATGAAGCTTGGTGAGCATCCCACATAAACGAATGCTCCACATGCGGGTTTCACATGCCACCAACTCCACATTCACAGCAACTTCAGCGCCACAGCCGTTTTCAGATAGCCCTCACTGCAAAGGCTCTAGACGCAAATATTGGTGTGAGAGCTAATTCAATCAAGGAAACACTGCATGTTGGTGAAGGGCATATTGAAGAAGGATCAGCCGAGTGGTTCTTGTGGGGGAACAACTCCATTTGGCTCACTAACTTCACACACCATCAGGCTTCCAAGCAGCTCTCAAGGAAACTCAGTTTTCACACTCTATGCTTAGTGCCCTTTGAGTGCGTTGTCTAGGAATGAACCTGGTAGAGCATCCCACACAAACGAATGCTCCACATGCGGGTTTCACATGCCACGAACTCCACATTGACAGGCAACTTCAGCGCCACAGCCGTTTTCAGATAGCCCTCAATGCAAAGGCTCTAGACGCAAATATTGGTGTGAGAGCTAATTCAATCAAGAAAACAGTGCATGCTGGTGAAGGGCATATTGAAGAAGGATCAGCCGAGTGGTTCTTGTGGGAGAACAACTCCATTTGGCTCACTAACTTCACACACCATCAGGCTTCCAAGCAGCTCTCAAGGAAACTCAGTTTTCACACTCTATGCTTAGTGCCCTTTGAGTGCGTTGTCTAGGAATGAACCTGGTAGAGCATCCCACACAAACGAATGCTCCACATGCGGGTTTCACATGCCACGAACTCCACATTGACAGGCAACTTCAGCGCCACAGCCGTTTTCAGATAGCCCTCAATGCAAAGGCTCTAGACGCAAATATTGGTGTGAGAGCTAATTCAATCAAGGAAACACTGCATGTTGGTGGAGGGCATATTGAAGAAGGATCAGCCGAGTGGTTCTTGTGGGAGAACAACTCCATTTGGCTCACTAACTTCACACACCATCAGGCTTCCAAGCAGCTCTCAAGGAAACTCAGTTTTCACACTCTATGCTTAGTGCCCTTTGTGTGCCTAGGACTGAAATGAACCTGGTAGAGCATCCCACACAAACGAATGCTCCACATGCGGGTTTCACATGCCACCAACTCCACATTCACAGGCAACTTCAGCGCCACAGCCGTTTTCAGATAGCCCTCAATGCAAAGGCTCTAGACGCAAATATTGGTGTGAGAGCTAATTCAATCAAGGAAACACTGCATGTTGGTGAAGGGCATATTGAAGAAGGATCAGCCGAGTGGTTCTTGTGGGAGAACAACTCCATTTGTCTCACTAACTTCACACACCATCAGGCTTCCAAGCAGCTCTCAAGGAAACTCAGTTTTCACACTCTATGCTTAGTGCCCTTTGAGTGCATTATCTGGAATGAACCTGGTAGAGCATCCCACACAAACGAATGCTCCACATGCGGGTTTCACATGCCACCAACTCCACATTCACAGGCAACTTCAGCGCCACAGCCGTTTTCAGATAGCCCTCACTGCAAAGGCTCTAGACGCAAATATTGGTGTGAGAGCTAATTCAATCAAGGAAACACTGCATGTTGGTGAAGGGCATATTGAAGAAGGATCAGCCGAGTGGTTCTTGTGGGAGAACAACTCCATTTGGCTCACTAACTTCACACACCATCAGGCTTCCAAGCAGCTCTCAAGGAAACTCAGTTTTCACACTCTATGCTTAGTGCCCTTTGAGTGCATTATCTAGGAATGAACCTGGTAGAGCATCCCACACAAACGAATGCTCACATGCGGGTTTCACATGCCACCAACTCACATTCACAGGCAACTTCAGCGAAACAGCCGTTTTCAGATAGCCCTCATGCAAAGGCTCTAGACGCAAATATTGGTGTGAGAGCTAATTCAATCAAGGAAACACTGCATGTTGGTGAAGGGCATATTGAAGAAGGATCAGCCGAGTGGTTCTTGTGGGAGAACAACTCCATTTGGCTCACTAACTTCACACACCATCAGGCTTCCAAGCAGCTCTCAAGGAAACTCAGTTTTCACACTCTATGCTTAGTGCCCTTTGAGTGCCTAGGACTGAAATGAACCTGGTAGAGCATCCCACACAAACCAATGCTCCACATGCGGTTTCACATGCCACCAACTCCACATTCACAGGCAACTTCAGCGCCACAGCGTTTTCAGATAGCCCTCAATGCAAAGGCTCTAGACGCAAATATTGGTGTGAGAGCTAATTCAATCAAGGAAACACTGCATGTTGGTGAAGGGCATATTGAAGAAGGATCAGCCGAGTGGTTCTTGTGGAGAACAACTCCATTGGCTCACTAACTTCACACACCATCAGGCTTCCAAGCAGCTCTCAAGGAACCTCAGTTTTCACACTCTATGCTTAGTGCCCTTTGAGTGCATTATCTAGGAATGAACCTGGTAGAGCATCCCACACAAACGAATGCTCCACATGCGGGTTTCACATGCCACCAACTCCACATTCACAGGCAACTTCAGCGCCACAGCCGTTTTCAGATAGCCCTCAATGCAAAGGCTCTAGACGCAAATATTGGTGTGAGAGCTAATTCAATCAAGGAAACACTGCATGTTGGTGAAGGGCATATTGAAGAAGGATCAGCCGAGTGGTTCTTGTGGGAGAACAACTCATTTGGCTCACTAACTTCACACACCATCAGGCTTCCAAGCAGCTCTCAAGGAAACTCAGTTTCACACTCTATGCTTAGTGCCCTTTGAGTGCGTAGACTGAATGAAGCTTGGTGAGCATCCCACATAAACGAATGCTCCACATGCGGGTTTACACATGCCACCAACTCCACATTGACAGGCAACTTCAGCGCCACAGCCGTTTTCAGATAGCCCTCAATGCAAAGGCTCTAGACGCAAATATTGGTGTGAGAGCTAATTCATCAAGGAAACACTGCATGTTGGTGAAGGGCATATTGAAGAAGGATCAGCGAGTGGTTCTTGTGGGAGAACAACTCCATTTGGCTCACTAACTTCACACACCATCAGGCTTCCAAGCAGCTCTCAAGGAAACTCAGTTTTCACACTCTATGCTTAGTGCCCTTTGAGTGCATTATCTAGGAATGAACCTGGTAGAGCATCCCACACAAACGAATGCTCCACATGCGGGTTTCACATGCCACCAACTCCACATTCACAGGCAACTTCAGCGCCACAGCCGTTTTCAGATAGCCCTCACTGCAAAGGCTCTAGAAGCAAATATTGGTGTGAGAGCTAATTCAATCAAGGAAACACTGCATGTTGGTGAAGGGCATATTGAAGAAGGATCAGCCGAGTGGTTCTTGTGGGAGAACAACTCCATTTGTCTCACTAACTTCACACACCATCAGGCTTCCAAGCAGCTCTCAAGGAAACTCAGTTTTCACACTCTATGCTTAGTGCCCTTTGTATGGCTAGGACTGAATGAACCTGGTAGAGCATCCCACACAAACGAATGCTCCACATGCGGGTTTCACATGCCACCAACTCCACATTCACAGGCAACTTCAGCGCCACAGCCGTTTTCAGATAGCCCTCAATGCAAAGGCTCTAGACGCAAATATTGGTGTGAGAGCTAATTCAATCAAGGAAACACTGCATGTTGGTGAAGGCATATTGAAGAAGGATCAGCCGAGTGGTTCTTGTGGGAGAACAACTCCATTTGGCTCACTAACTTCACACACCATCAGGCTTCCAAGCAGCTCTCAAGGAAACTCAGTTTTCACACTCTATGCTTAGTGCCCTTTGAGTGCATTATCTAGGAATGAACCTGGTAGAGCATCCCACACAAACGAATGCTCACATGAGGGTTTCACATGCCACCAACTCCACATTCACAGGCAACTCAGCGCCACAGCCGTTTTCAGATAGCCCTCACTGCAAAGGCTCTAGACACAAATATTGGTGTGAGAGCTAATTCAATCAAGGAAACACTGCATGTTGGTGAAGGGCATATTGAAGAAGGATCAGCCGAGTGGTTCTTGTGGGAGAACAACTCCATTTGGCTCACTAACTTCACACACCATCAGGCTTCCAAGCAGCTCTCAAGGAAACTCAGTTTTCACACTCTATGCTTAGTGCCCTTTGAGTGCATTATCTGGAATGAACCTGGTAGAGCATCCCACATAAACGAATGCTCCACATGCGGGTTTCACATGCCACCAACTCCACATTCACAGGCAACTTCAGCGCCACAGCCGTTTTCAGATAGCCCTCACTGCAAAGGCTCTAGACGCAAATATTGGTGTGAGAGCTAATTCAATCAAGGAAACACTGCATGTTGGTGAAGGGCATATTGAAGAAGGATCAGCCGAGTGGTTCTTGTGGGAGAACAACTCCATTTGGCTCACTAACTTCACACACCATCAGGCTTCCAAGCAGCTCTCAAGGAAACTCAGTTTTCACACTCTATGCTTAGTGCCCTTTGAGTGCATTATCTGGAATGAACCTGGTAGAGCATCCCACACAAACGAATGCTCCACATGCGGGTTTCACATGCCACCAACTCCACATTCACAGGCAACTTCAGCGCCACAGCCGTTTTCAGATAGCCCTCACTGCAAAGGCTCTAGACGCAAATATTGGTGTGAGAGCTAATTCAATCAAGGAAACACTGCATGTTGGTGAAGGGCATATTGAAGAAGGATCAGCCGAGTGGTTCTTGTGGGAGAGCAACTCCATTTGGCTCACTAACTTCACACACCATCAGGCTTCCAAGCAGCTCTCAAGGAAACTCAGTTTTCACACTCTATGCTTAGTGCCCTTTGAGTGCATTATCTAGGAATGAACCTGGTAGAGCATCCCACACAAACGAATGCTCCACATGCGGGTTTCACATGCCACCAACTCCACATTCACAGGCAACTTCAGCGAAACAGCCGTTTTCAGATAGCCCTCAATGCAAAGGCTCTAGACGCAAATATTGTGTGAGAGCTAATTCAATCAAGGAAACACTGCATGTTGGTGAAGGGCATATTGAAGAAGGATCAGCCGAGTGGTTCTTGTGGGAGAACAACTCCATTTGGCTCACTAACTTCACACACCATCAGGCTTCCAAGCAGCTCTCAAGGAAACTCAGTTTCACACTCTATGCTTAGTGCCCTTTGAGTGCCTAGGACTGAAATGAAGCTTGGTGAGCATCCCACATAAACGAATGCTCCACATGCGGGTTTCACATGCCACCAACTCCACATTCACAGCAACTTCAGCGCCACAGCCGTTTTCAGATAGCCCTCACTGCAAAGGCTCTAGACGCAAATATTGGTGTGAGAGCTAATTCAATCAAGGAAACACTGCATGTTGGTGAAGGGCATATTGAAGAAGGATCAGCCGAGTGGTTCTTGTGGGGGAACAACTCCATTTGGCTCACTAACTTCACACACCATCAGGCTTCCAAGCAGCTCTCAAGGAAACTCAGTTTTCACACTCTATGCTTAGTGCCCTTTGAGTGCGTTGTCTAGGAATGAACCTGGTAGAGCATCCCACACAAACGAATGCTCCACATGCGGGTTTCACATGCCACGAACTCCACATTGACAGGCAACTTCAGCGCCACAGCCGTTTTCAGATAGCCCTCAATGCAAAGGCTCTAGACGCAAATATTGGTGTGAGAGCTAATTCAATCAAGGAAACAGTGCATGCTGGTGAAGGGCATATTGAAGAAGGATCAGCCGAGTGGTTCTTGTGGGAGAACAACTCCATTTGGCTCACTAACTTCACACACCATCAGGCTTCCAAGCAGCTCTCAAGGAAACTCAGTTTTCACACTCTATGCTTAGTGCCTTTGAGTGCATTATCTAGGAATGAACCTGGTAGAGCATCCCACACAAACGAATGCTCCACATGCGGGTTTCACATGCCACCAACTCCACATTCACAGGCAACTTCAGCGCCACAGCCGTTTTCAGATAGCCCTCAATGCAAAGGCTCTAGACGCAAATATTGGTGTGAGAGCTAATTCAATCAAGGAAACACTGCATGTTGGTGGAGGGCATATTGAAGAAGGATCAGCCGAGTGGTTCTTGTGGGAGAACAACTCCATTTGGCTCACTAACTTCACACACCATCAGGCTTCCAAGCAGCTCTCAAGAAACTCAGTTTTCACACTCTATGCTTAGTGCCCTTGAGTGCATTATCTAGAATGAACCTGGTAGAGCATCCCACACAAACGAATGCTCCACATGCGGGTTTCACATGCCACCAACTCCACATTCACAGGCAACTTCAGCGCCACAGCCGTTTTCAGATAGCCCTCAATGCAAAGGCTCTAGACGCAATATGGTGTGAGAGCTAATTCAATCAAGGAAACACTGCATGTTGGTGAAGGGCTTATTGAAGAAGGATCAGCCGAGTGGTTCTTGTGGGAGAACAACTCCATTTGGCTCACTAACTTCACACACCATCAGGCTTCCAAGCAGCTCTCAAGGAAACTCAGTTTTCACACTCTATGCTTAGTGCCCTTTGAGTGCATTATCTAGGAATGAACCTGGTAGAGCATCCCACACAAACGAATGCTCCACATGCGGGTTTCACATGCCACCAACTCCACATTCACAGGCAACTTCAGCGCCACAGCCGTTTTCAGATAGCCCTCAATGCAAAGGCTCTAGACGCAAATATTGGTGTGAGAGCTAATTCAATGAAGGAAACACTGCATGTTGGTGAAGGGCATATTGAAGAAGGATCAGCCGAGTGGTTCTTGTGGGAGAACAACTCCATTTGGCTCACTAACTTCACACACCATCAGGCTTCCAAGCAGCTCTCAAGGAAACTCAGTTTTCACACTCTATGCTTAGTGCCCTTTGAGTGCATTATCTAGGAATGAACCTGGTAGAGCATCCCACACAAACGAATGCTCCACATGCGGGTTTCACATGCCACCAACTCCACATTCACAGGCAACTTCAGCGCCACAGCCGTTTTCAGATAGCCCTCAATGCAAAGGCTCTAGACGCAAATATTGGTGTGAGAGCTAATTCAATCAAGGAAACACTGCATGTTGGTGAAGGGCATATTGAAGAAGGATCAGCCGAGTGGTTCTTGTGGGAGAACAACTCCATTTGGCTCACTAACTTCACACACCATCAGGCTTCCAAGCAGCTCTCAAGGAAACTCAGTTTTCACACTCTATGCTTAGTGCCCTTTGAGTGCGTTGTCTAGGAATGAACCTGGTAGAGCATCCCACACAAACGAATGCTCCACATGCGGGTTTCACATGCCACCAACTCCACATTGACAGGCAACTTCAGCGCCACAGCCGTTTTCAGATAGCCCTCACTGCAAAGGCTCTAGACGCAAATATTGGTGTGAGAGCTAATTCAATCAAGGAAACACTGCATGTTGGTGAAGGGCATATTGAAGAAGGATCAGCCGAGTGGTTCTTGTGGGAGAACAACTCCATTTGGCTCACTAACTTCACACACCATCAGGCTTCCAAGCAGCTCTCAAGGAAACTCAGTTTTCACACTCTATGCTTAGTGCCCTTTGAGTGCCTAGGACTGAAATGAAGCTTGGTGAGCATCCCACACAAACGAATGCTCCACATGCGGGTTTCACATGCCACCAACTCCACATTCACAGGCAACTTCAGCGCCACAGCCGTTTTCAGACAGCCCTCAATGCAAAGGCTCTAGACGCAAATATTGGTGTGAGAGCTAATTCAATCAAGGAAACACTGCATGTTGGTGAAGGGCATATTGAAGAAGGATCAGCCGAGTGGTTCTTGTGGGAGAACAACTCCATTTGGCTCACTAACTTCACACACCATCAGGCTTCCAAGCAGCTCTCAAGGAAACTCAGTTTTCACACTCTATGCTAGTGCTCTTTGAGTGCATTATCTAGGAATGAACCTGGTAGAGCATCCCACACAAACGAATGCTCCACATGCGGGTTTCACATGCCACCAACTCCACATTCACAGGCAACTTCAGCGCCACAGCCGTTTTCAGATAGCCCTCAATGCAAAGGCTCTAGACGCAAATATTGGTGTGAGAGCTAATTCAATCAAGGAAACACTGCATGTTGGTGAAGGGCATATTGAAGAAGGATTAGCCGAGTGGTTCTTGTGGGAGAACAACTCCATTTGGCTCACTAACTTCACACACCATCAGGCTTCCAAGCAGCTCTCAAGGAAACTCAGTTTCACACTCTATGCTTAGTGCCCTTTGAGTGCATTATTTGGAATGACCTGGAGGAGCATCCCACACAAACGAATGCTCCACATGCGGGTTTCACATGCCACCAACTCCACATTCACAGGCAACTTCAGCGCCACAGTCGTTTTCAGATAGCCCTCAATGCAAAGGCTCTAGACGCAAATATTGGTGTGAGAGCTAATTCAATCAAGGAAACACTGCATGTTAGTGAAGGGCATATTGAAGAAGGATCAGCCGAGTGGTTCTTGTGGGAGAACAACTCCATTTGGCTCACTAACTTCACACACCATCAGGCTTCCAAGCAGCTCTCAAGGAAACTCAGTTTTCACACTCTATGCTTAGTGCCCTTTGAGTGCCTAGGACTGAAATGAAGCTTGGTGAGCATCCCACATAAACGAATGCTCCACATGCGGGTTTCACATGCCACCAACTCCACATTCACAGGCAACTTCAGCGCCACAGCCGTTTTCAGATAGCCCTCACTGCAAAGGCTCTAGACGCAAATATTGGTGTGAGAGCTAATTCAATCAAGGAAACACTGCATGTTGGTGAAGGGCATATTGAAGAAGGATCAGCCGAGTGGTTCTTGTGGGAGAACAACTCCATTTGGCTCACTAACTTCACACACCATCAGGCTTCCAAGCAGCTCTCAAGGAAACTCAGTTTTCACACTCTATGCTTAGTGCTCTTTGTGTGAATAGGACTGAAGTGAAGCTTGGTCAGCATCCCACACAAACGAATGCTCCACATGCGGGTTTCACATGCCACCAACTCCACATTCACAGGCAACTTCAGCGCCACAGCCGTTTCAGATAGCCCTCAATGCAAAGGCTCTAGACGCAAATATTGGTGTGAGAGCTAATTCAATCAAGGAAACACTGCATGTTGGTGAAGGGCATATTGAAGAAGGATCAGCCGAGTGGTTCTTGTGGGAGAACAACTCCATTTGGCTGACTAACTTCACACACCATCAGGCTTCCAAGCAGCTCTCAAGGAAACTCAGTTTTCACACTCTATGCTTAGTGCCCTTTGAGTGCATTATCTAGGAATGAACCTGGTAGAGCATCCCACACAAACGAATGCTCCACATGCGGGTTTCACATGCCACCAACTCCACATTCACAGCAACTTCAGCCCACAGCCGTTTTCAGATAGCCCTCAATGCAAAGGCTCTAGACGCAAATATTGGTGTGAGAGCTAATTCAATCAAGGAAACACTGCATGTTGGTGAAGGGCATATTGAAGAAGGATCAGCCGAGTGGTTCTTGTGGGAGAACAACTCCATTTGGCTCACTAACTTCACACACCATCAGGCTTCCAAGCAGCTCTCAAGAAACTCAGTTTTCACACTCTATGCTTAGTGCCCTTTGAGTGCATTATCTAGGAATGAACCTGGAGGAGCATCCCACACAAACGAATGCTCCACATGCGGGTTTCACATGCCACCAACTCCACATTCACAGTCAACTTCAGCGCCACAGCCGTTTTCAGATAGCCTCAATGCAAAGGCTCTAGACGCAAATATTGGTGTGAGAGCTAATTCAATCAAGGAAACACTGCATGTTGGTGAAGGGCATATTGAAGAAGGATCAGCCGAGTGGTTCTTGTGGGAGAACAACTCCATTTGGCTCACTAACTTCACACACCATCAGGCTTCCAAGCAGCTCTCAAGGAAACTCAGTTTTCACACTCTATGCTTAGTGCCCTTTGAGTGCCTAGGACTGAAATGAAGCTTGGTGAGCATCCCACACAAACGAATGCTCCACATGCGGGTTTCACATGCCACCAACTCCACATTCACAGGCAACTTCAGCGCCACAGCCGTTTTCAGACAGCCCTCAATGCAAAGGCTCTAGACGCAAATATTGGTGTGAGAGCTAATTCAATCAAGGAAACACTGCATGTTGGTGAAGGGCATATTGAAGAAGGATCAGCCGAGTGGTTCTTGTGGGAGAACAACTCCATTTGGCTCACTAACTTCACACACCATCAGGCTTCCAAGCAGCTCTCAAGGAAACTCAGTTTTCACACTCTATGCTTAGTGCTCTTTGAGTGCATTATCTAGGAATCAACCTGGTAGAGCATCCCACACAAACGAATGCTCCACATGCGGGTTTCACATGCCACCAACTCCACATTCACAGGCAACTTCAGCGCCACAGCCGTTTTCAGATAGCCCTCAATGCAAAGGCTCTAGACGCAAATATTGGTGTGAGAGCTAATTCAATCAAGGAAACACTGCATGTTGGTGAAGGGCATATTGAAGAAGGATTAGCCGAGTGGTTCTTGTGGGAGAACAACTCCATTTGGCTCACTAACTTCACACACCATCAGGCTTCCAAGCAGCTCTCAAGGAAACTCAGTTTTCACACTCTATGCTTAGTGCCCTTTGAGTGCATTATTTGGAATGAACCTGGAGGAGCATCCCACACAAACGAATGCTCCACATGCGGGTTTCACATGCCACCAACTCCACATTCACAGGCAACTTCAGCGCCACAGTCGTTTTCAGATAGCCCTCAATGCAAAGGCTCTAGACGCAAATATTGGTGTGAGAGCTAATTCAATCAAGGAAACACTGCATGTTAGTGAAGGGCATATTGAAGAAGGATCAGCCGAGTGGTTCTTGGGGAGAACAACTCCATTTGGCTCACTAACTTCACACACCATCAGGCTTCCAAGCAGCTCTCAAGGAAACTCAGTTTTCACACTCTATGCTTAGTGCCCTTTGAGTGCCTAGGACTGAAATGAAGCTTGGTGAGCATCCCACATAAACGAATGCTCCACATGCGGGTTTCACATGCCACCAACTCCACATTCACAGGCAACTTCAGCGCCACAGCCGTTTTCAGATAGCCCTCACTGCAAAGGCTCTAGACGCAAATATTGGTGTGAGAGCTAATTCAATCAAGGAAACACTGCATGTTGGTGAAGGGCATATTGAAGAAGGATCAGCCGAGTGGTTCTTGTGGGAGAACAACTCCATTTGGCTCACTAACTTCACACACCATCAGGCTTCCAAGCAGCTCTCAAGGAAACTCAGTTTTCACACTCTATGCTTAGTGCTCTTTGTGTGAATAGGACTGAAGTGAAGCTTGGTCAGCATCCCACACAAACGAATGCTCCACATGCGGGTTTCACATGCCACCAACTCCACATTCACAGGCAACTTCAGCGCCACAGCCGTTTTCAGATAGCCCTCAATGCAAAGGCTCTAGACGCAAATATTTTTGTGAGAGATAATTCAATCAAGGAAACACTGCATGTTGGTGAAGGGCATATTGAAGAAGGATCAGCTGAGTGGTTCTTGTGGGAGAACAACTCCATTTGGCTCACTAACTTCACACACCATCAGGCTTCCATGCAGCTCTCAAGGAAACTCAGTTTTCACACTCTATGCTTAGTGCCCTTTGAGTGCATTATCTAGGAATGAACCTGGTAGAGCATCCCACACAAACGAATGCTCCACATGCGGGTTTCACATGCCACCAACTCCACATTCACAAGCAACTTCAGCGCCACAGCCGTTTTCAGATAGCCCTCAATGCAAAGGCTCTAGACGCAAATATTGGTGTGAGAGCTAATTCAATCAAGGAAACATTGCATGTTGGTGAAGGGCATATTGAAGAAGGATCAGCCGAGTGGTTCTTTTGGGAGAACAACTTCATTTGGCTCACTAACTTCACACACCATCAGGCTTCCAAGCAGCTCTCAAGGGAAACTCAGTTTTCACACTCTATGCTTAGTGCCCTTTGTATGGCTAGGACTGAAATGAACCTGGTAGAGCATCCCACACAAACGAATGCTCCACATGCGGGTTTCACATGCCACCAACTCCACATTCACAGGGCAACTTCAGCGCCACAGCCGTTTTCAGATAGCCCTCAATGCAAAGGCTCTAGACGCAAATATTGGTGTGAGAGCTAATTCAATCAAGGAAACACTGCATGTTGGTGAAGGGCATATTGA